>NW_028318099.1:3000000-3300000 GCF_062004578.1 Staurois parvus
ATGATCATGGCACAGTAATTATTTTAATATAAAAAAGAAAAAAAATAGAAGTACCTAATTGATATACAGCTGCACATGACCCAGCCTTTCCCTAGCCTGTCTGCAGGGAAATATAAGCAGGAGGAGCTTCTAGTCCTCTGATGATGGTCACATGTTCAAAAGGAAAAAAAACAGCCTTTGGGATGCAGAGTAAAAATAAATTACTAACTTCAATAAGCCATTTCAAATCATCATGCAAATAACAAATATTTATTATTTTTGGCAATAATATGATTTCTGCCAAACACAGGCGCTGTCACGTCCCTCCAACCTGTGTTATAGAATAACAGGAAGGTGAAGTCTATATCAATCAAGATGTATTATCCCACCTCCATTGTGTTTAGCTGGTTAGTGGGCATGGAAGAAGAGGGAGAAGTGGGCTGTCATTTAGTACTGTGTGTATGCCCACATGTGTGACTCTATAGTCACATGTGCTGCTCAGGTGTGATAGGAAAGAAATGCTCAGCATAGAACTCGCTGAAAACTGAGCATGTGCAGTAGCTGCCACCACTGCTCTGCAAAATCCCCAACTGCATTGGGGACATGATCAAAAGGGGAGATAGAGAACAGCAGAATCAACCAATTGTTTGCAGAATACAGAATATGAATGAGTGAATATGAACAGAATGTAATCCAGCATTTATTGATGTTTTTTATGCTGTTGGTTTTATTACACAAAAAAAAGAAAGAAAACGTGTTAAAAAAAACAAGTAAATAAAACATCCCAAACCGTTACAGTTTTATTTTAAACCATTGGCAATACACTGGCACGCATGAACCACATATTGTCAGATTTAGCAAACAATGGCCACTGATATAAAACCACCCGCAATTACAGTCATCCTGTTTGAATTAGCAGAAGGGGCTCTGTTCTTACAGGTTGCACAGGCTCTACTTCTGTCAGAAAAGGCAAGTCTGTTTCCTGAAAATTTGGCAGCAGAAAACAAAACAACCAGAACGGCTCAGGTATCAATCATTGAAGCTAGTGTGAGGTCATGTCAGGTCTTCATCCAATTTTAGAGACCCATAAACCCTTTTCAGCAGCTATTGTTAGAAACTTTAAGATATGAGCTCTTAGGCCCCCTGACATAGCAGCGTAAGCTGTTGAGCTTTCTCTGAGTAGAAACAGTGTGATGCATGCCAGCATCCTGGAACTCGGCATCGGAAACATCAACCAGATTCTGGGATAGAAGTACAAAGAAAGCCAATATTCAGCTTTCAAAAAAAAAAAAAAACAAAGCTGGCAGCTATTAATAAAAAAAAAAAAGTCTTCATGCTACTGTTATTTTAGTCAGAAGCCCAAATCCAATCAATAAAGGATACATTACAAAACGTAATTGAAAAAGAAAGAAAGAGAGACATCTTGTGCCAACCAAGTCTCAGCCACTCAACAGTAAGGTTCAGATTTGTGCAGGTGTGGGACTGATAGTAAACCCGCACACAAAACGCGGTGCTTTAAAAAAATGTGCAGGGGTGCCATTAGCGCTTAATAGCACCCCCATGCAATGAAAAACGTGGTGTGGCTTTCCGCACTCAGAAACTCCAGATCATTTACATCAACACTTTAAAATGACACTACCAGTAGGAGAACCCTAAGGGTGTAGCACTCTCTTTCACTTTCACTACCTCTTTTGGAAGTCTGTTTCAAGAATCAAATACTCTTTCAGCAAAAAAACAGAAAAACTTAGTTTTGAACTTTCCTCTTACTAGTTTAAGGTCATGTCCCCATGTTTTTTGATCTCAGCTTCATAGTGAAAATACTTTTATAAAATGGAAACCGCACAAAAACGGTGCTAGGTATAAACCCGGAAGATGTCTGCTTATGCAGAAATGTGCCAGAGGAGCCTCCGCCGCGATGTCATCACATACAGGTTTACAGTTTGCTGATGTTATCCATGCCAATCTGGTGAATATGATGATATGCATATGCCTATTGATGTTTGTAAGTGCATTTTCTGGCTTAATAAATGCACTCATAAATGAGAGATATTTATTTCTTTATCTTTACATTAAAAGATCGGCCTATTTTACATCTACCTTCCATCTGATGAGCCATGCGGGACAATAGCATTTGGATTGGAGTGGGGTTTTGCCAATGTGGTTGAGCAAATTCAGCATTTACTGATCACTCTGAATAAGGGGATCAGTACATTTGGTAAGTCGGCATCCTGCCTTCACTGTGGTGTTGGGGGACACTGGTGTCTGCAGAGTAGAGGGAGATGAGAATGGAGTGCTCCTCTTAAAGGGGACTTTAACATCCATTTCAATGTGGACTAGCTGTTTATGCAAACACTTTTTTCTTTGGACAGTTTTTTTTCACTTGAGTTCTTCTAGTCACTTTATCACATTGTCCCTCTTTTCACTCACACAGGATTATATTTTTTGTATTTATTTTTTTCAGTTTGTATCTTGGCACATGTAATAGAGCAACTCTTATAATTTGCTATTGAAAATACTGCTATGGAAGGAATTAGTGATGCAACTAAACTCTAGTAAATATGAAGTGTTGCATAAAAATAACTATTTACCATCTACAGTCAGCAGGTTGTCACTGGGGTTTCTTATGTCACTTACTGCTATGCTGTGAAAAAAGTCCATATGATCTCCTGTTTAGGTTTGCATACATTTGCGTCAGAATGAGTCTGTGGAAGTACATACTTGTATCTCTCTTTTACTTCCATGTAACAAAAGGTAGTGCTTGACTTTCTTATTAGAAAGCCCAGAATGTGCTGTAATCTAATGATCATGGAAGTACCCCATATTAAATAATTAATTGCAAAAGGTGGGTAATAAAAAAAAATATCAAAGATCACTTTATAACCACTCAAACTGTAATTGGTCAAATACATTATTATTATTATTATGATACAGGATTTATATAGCGCCAACCGTTTGCGCAGCGCTTTACAATATAAGGGAGACAGTACAATTACAATACATTTCAGTACAGAAGTAATAGGAGGGCCTTGCTCGTGGAGCTTACAATCTATAGTTCCCCTTTAACCATATACATTATAATGTGCTATAACCTAAAGCAAGCAGTCACATAAATCCATGACACATTATAAAATATCTGCTAAAAGACAAGAGTGACCTGTTAGGCTGTAACCGTAGCTACAAGCTGAAAGTGTATCATTCATCCGAATGAAGGCTGACAAATGACCTGTTATGGTGAGAAAATTATATTGTTAAAAGGCCCTGGTGAGGCATTATTTCAGTAATAAGGTTTACATTGCCAGGCAGGACAGCATTAAATCTAATTGGAAAGATGATTTATTAACCATGCCCCTAATTACGTGTGTGATAGCTGCATTCTGGAAGCAGCCTACAAATTCAATTAAATTAAACATCCTTAACACAAAATTCACATTTGCACCCATAGCTTCCATATTTTTATTCAGTGTGCCCACTGAAAAGGACTTGTGATCTTCATTTAAAGAGCACCTGTTCAAAATGTCATGCTTCTTGTAGCAGAAATGGCCAGTCAAGAGGATATAGCATACAAAATTCACTAAAAAACAAGAATCAATTGAAAATAAAATAAACAGAATTTGTATAATAGACCTCTTTACACAGTCATTAAACCACATTAGAGAAACAGCTTGATGAATGGTACTATATTTAATCTATTTTTATTAAGTTAACATGGAAAATACAGAAGTCAAACCTTTACAATATAGCCAAATGTGAAAAAAACTTGACTGGACAGGTATTTAATCTGAGAGCCCTAGCGCGCAGCCTGTGATTGATAGCCTCAGCTGTGCATGTTCCCTGTGTACTGTGAGGAGTGGGGGTGTCCCTTCCTTCCAATCAGCTCTCAGATCTCTCCTCACTGAGCTCTGCAATGTGTGACTTTAGACCCCCACCCCTTGCCTCTCAGAGCTGAGAGATGCTATGTAAATTGTGTGTTTTAGAAGACTGGATATAAGACAGGTCTGAGGATAATAAACAGGTACAACTTATGGAGAAGGATTTGTTCATCTCTGTGTATCACCTGAGGAAAGGTCACTTATCTGGGTATATGTAAGGGGTTTCAACCACTTTAAATCCTTCCCATGTACATAGATCATGCAAAGGGGTTTTTTCTCAATAGAAGTGAAGATGCACTTTAAGCCAATGTGTGGGAGAGAGAGTGTTCAGCTTGAAAGTCATCAATATGATTGACTAATATTCCTCAGTCACAGTGCAGGCAGGAGGCTGGGTAGTGACATATGTCTGTAGAATTCAGTAAGTTTCCTAGACAGTCACTTAGCACAGTAAGGGGTTGATGGATCCCTAGAGCATGTCCATTAAAAGGATACACATTTTGACAAGTAACCCATGTCATAAGTTTAAATGTGTTTCAACTGCCTGATTTACTGCCGTGTAATGTATATCTTTTGTTTATACAACCTTTCTCAGCCTTTTTCCCCAGGGAAACTCTTTAACTACTTTTCAGGTCTCAGGGAACCCCTGCTAAGATTTAGTCCATTGTGAGTAATTAGGAAAATGCCTCTTACATTGGTGGTGGGCTTGGCTATGTCGCCATATTAGGTCAAGGGTGTCATGAGCATCTCTGACCCTTTGTGTACATGCATTTGCAGAGTAGGGAATGCCCTGGTCATAGCCAAATTGTCTGGCACTGAAAAAGTGCGTCTGAACATGGATTTGGACAGAAAAAAAGGTAATCGCTAGTCGTGGTCAGCAGGAATAATGCCCTCCCTTACACTTGTGGTCAGAATGCCACCCTATTCATTCATGTCACTGACTCTTCCCAGTGGGGAACCCCTAGCCACCTCAGGAGGAACCCTGGTTGAGAATGGCTGGTCTATGCTCAACCTATTCTCCTATTACAACCCACCTTTGGTGGTGGGCTTACCTAAGTCACCATATTAGGTCAATGATGTCATGAGCATACCCACGCTTTTGTATATATACTGTTGCAAAGTTGGGAATGCCCTGACCGTAGCCGATTGGTCTGGCACTGACTTTTTCCAGGTGTGGCTGAAAATGGATTTGAACAGAACCCAAGCTCATCTCTAGTGGTGGTCAGCTTAAAGAATGCCCCACATACAATGGTGGTCAGAATGCCACCTTTGCAGTCATGCCAGTGGCTCTGCCCAGGGATGTTGGACCTGGAACTATGCAGGCACTATCAGACAGACTGTCAGTTAGCCACAGCTTAAGGAACCCCAAGCCACCTCTGGAGGAACCCTGGTTGAAAATGGCTGGTCTAAACCAGTATAATCTTATCTTTACAGAAGACATAGATCAGCTATTCTCAGCCAGGATTCCTTTGGCAATCGCTAGGGGTTTCTTGAACTGTGACTGACTGACCTCCTATTTGATGGTGTCTACACAGGTATGGAACCAACACAACTTGGTCAGCTGCATGACATCAAATTACCTTTTTTTAGCTGTCTGTAAAGTGCCATGCTTTCTATTAACCACCAACATAGACAGCATTTTTCGCACTGACCGCTGAAGAATTGGTTTTAGCAGATGTTTAAAATTATTTCAAGGATTCCTCTGGGACAAAAAGGTTGAGAAAGGATGGTATAGACCATCTCAACATTTCTTCTGAAAGGTAAATATGAACACAGTAAACATTCATGATTTTTAAACCTACTATTAATTGCAGAATTGTTTTACTGTAGCATAACAGACCTGCTTAAAATTTTATGCCTAATTAACTGGGTCTGAGGTTTATAAAAATGAAAACATCAGTGTATTGTAATTATTTCCAAAGCTGAGACTGTAACTCCTGTATCCTAGGAAACAGCTGCTCTTATTCTCCGTTACTTCAATCCTTTTATTCTTTTGCCAACTCCAGTCTTGGAATAGGAAAACACACAGCGAGAAGGACTTGGAGAGATCTGCTGTATGTTTATATCCCAGAAGCCATGTGATCTCCAGGGTAAACATCTAATAGAGGCAACAAACCAACACCATGCTAGCTTTATTTACCACTCACAGAAAATGAACAACTGTTATAACTGCAAGCTCTGTGACTAGAAATAGACAAAATTGAGCAACGATTGCAGCAACTAATTTTGTTTCTCCCCTGTAAAATCTCTGGGCTAAATTTGTCACTCTTTAATGGAGAAGAGGAAACGGTAAAATTATGACATGAGCACTACTGTGAGGGAACTGTTGTGTTGGGTCACAAGAAAGCAGTTCTCCTGTTACTGCTATGTTCAGCTACTGCTCATTTCCACCCTCCGTCCAGCTTTTCTACAGCCCAGGATTGTCTTGGAACTGTTCTTATAGTTCAGTCCTAGTTTTCCAATATTTGCAGCACACTGAAAAATGCTGAGACTGGCCTGAAGGGTATTTAAAGTGTCATTAAACCCAAAACCAAAAATGAATTCTCTTTTATCTAGTGATCCAGCCAGTAGCTCACTTTCTGTCTTAGGCTGTCTCCACGCCAGAATCCATGGAGACACCTTTGGACAGCAGCATTGTCAATCTGGAGATAGGGCAGTGTTAGATTCACTAACAGACTTAGATGGACTTGACTGTTTGAAAGGTTTTCATAAATAATAAACGTTGACCGTTGTAAGCACCCCTGTCAATGTTGAATCGATTGTCTTAACACTCTAACTGCCATTTTTGCTATATATCTTGGTCTGTTAAATGAAGTTGAAAAACAGTAGATTTACTGACAGGATCAACAGGTGAAAATAAAGGAAAGGCCTAAAAAAGAAAACTAGTGTACCCACCACATCTAAAATTGGGGGAGGGGGTGGAGCCTGACTATGGCGGCTCGGAAGAGTGTGTAGCAAGCACTCTCCGTTAGCCTCCCCTCGTCTATTCTCCCCATGAGGCCCCGATAGAGAGACCAGCTGCATTGAGGGTGAGCGGTAACTCACCCGCTGGAGAGAGGTCGCGGAGTTCCGGGGACGGTTGGGCTGCTGAGATCCAGGAGAGTGCCGGAGAGAGAGCCGGAAGGAGGACGTCCTGGGGTTCTCCCCTGACGACCGCCGGCGCCTACAGAGGAGGAGTGGAGTTGCCAGGGAGACAGTCGGAGCCTGGATTCAAGAGAGAGCCGGGAGAAGAACGCCTCGTGGTTTCCTCTGGCGTTTCGTGGCGGCTTCGGAGGAGGAGTAGGGTTGCCAGGGAGACGCCAGTGAGACGGTCGAGGCATTGGAGCGGCGCTGACACGTGGGAAGCAGTGGAGGAGCTCTGGGAGCTCCGAGTGTGAGAGAGAGAGAGATTGCCCGGCACCTGAGCAAGAGGGTGAAGAGGTGGAGGGTAAATAACATATTGCCCCCACAATATATTATAATATTCTCAGCTGCTTACCGTCGTCCTGTCTCCTCTATCCATTGTCCTGTCTCCTCTATCTACTCCCACCTCTATACTACCTACATACCATACCATACCAGCTCTACAGTCTAACAGTTTCATATTACCACTTTCTCAATACGGCTAAACCCTCCAACTTCCATATTACTCCTGTCTCTGTTATACTATCAACCTGTGTTGTATACTGTGCTGTATACCACCTTCAATCTAAGGAGACATGTGATGAGAAGATAAGCCATATGAGTTATATGAGACCCCTAGGAATCCCTTCAAGAGGATACTAGAGGACACAATTACAGAGGAGGAATGCTTCTGGAGTGAAGTTTGGGGGGGGAGGAGATCTCAGGGGGGGAGGGTTAGGGAGGACGGGGTTTTTAGGGGTAACACTCTGCATAATGGAAGAGAAAGAGATAGGAAAAGAGAGTAAGGGTAAGACATGATAGATGGAAGATCTCCGATTTATAACTTATAATGTAAAGGGATTGAACTGTCCTGGGAAGAGATTTAAATTATTTAAGGAGCTACAGCATAGGGAGGCTTCGGTGGTATTTCTGCAGGAGACACACCTAGAGATTAAGTCAAATATAAAGTTGTACTCTAGAAATTACCCAACATGGTTTTATGCGGATTCCCCAATCAAGAGAGCTAAGGGAGTAGCAATAGGGATTGCAAAAAATGTAAGGCTGGAGATAGACGAGAGAGAGGTAGATCCTGAGGGGAGATTTCTGTTCTTAAAGGGTAGATTACAAGAGCAAGAATGTACAATTGTAAATATCTACTGCCCAAATAAAAGACCAGAAGTTTTTCTGAAGGGTGTCCTGAGAAAACTGATGGCCTTTAAGAAGAGACGTTTGATAGTGGCAGGGGATTTGAATTTTTGTATGGACCCACAAATGGATACAACATCTTCTGTGCAAAGAGAGGGAGGTAAAGCTCTGAGAATCCTGAAGAGGGTGATCCATGAGTGTCAACTGGTGGATATTTGGAGAGTGATTCATGGAAAAGAGAGAGATTATACCTTCTTCTCCAAAGCACACGAGATGTACTCCAGATTGGATTATATATTAGTAGATCATCAGCTTATAGATATGGTGGATAAAGTAGAGATAGAGGCGATGTCTTTTTCGGATCATGCCCCTGTTTCACTGAAAATGAGGTGGAGAAGACGATTGACAGGTGGGATAGGTTGGAAGTTGAACGAGGCTCTCCTCCTGGATCAGGAGGTGGATCGAAAAATCAGAGAAGAGATTGAAAGATACTTTCAAGAGAATGAGACAGGGGAGGTGTCGGTGGCTACAGTGTGGGAGTCCCATAAGGCTTATATAAGAGGTATCCTGATTGCGTCCGGGGCAAAAAAGAAAAGGGAAAGAAGAGAAAAACTTACTGGGCTGTTAAAAGAAATAGCTGAGTTAGAGCAGATACATAAAAATAAAAGATCAGAAAAGATAAGACAGAAGGTGATAAAAAAGAAAGAAGAACTAGAGCTACTGATGGAGGAGGAGAAGAGAAGAGTCTTTAATAAAGTTGCAAGTGAGAGATATAAATGGGGAGATAAACCAGGAAAATATTTAATGAGAGCTTTGAGGAAAAAAAAAAATAGGAATTATATAGAGAAAATAAAAAACTCCAAGGGGGAAATGGTTTACTCAACTAAAGAGATCACCGAGGTGTTTAAAGAATATTACAGCAAGCTATATAATATTGCCTCCCAAGACCCAGTAAATATAAACGGAAATGAGAGAAGAGAGAAAAGAAGGGAATATTTAAAAAATGCAGGACTACCGAAGTTAAGTTATGATCAACTGAATTCCCTTGATTTGGAAATTACACAGGAAGAAATAATAAGAGCATTAAAGAATACTTCGACGGGGAAAAGCCCGGGCCCAGATGGCTACACAGTGAGATACTATAAAAAATACAGTGACCTGTTAATACCCAAACTGAAGAAATATATGAATGCCCTGGGAAGAGAGATGGAGGTGAGATGGGAATCTTTACAGGCCCAGGTGGTGTTGATACAAAAGGAGGAGAAGGATCCCTCTCAGTGCTCTAGCTATAGACCGATATCACTCTTGAACATAGACACCAAACTATATGCAAAGGTCCTAGCAAATAGACTAAAAGATCTTATGCCAGAATGGATCCAGGGAGACCAGGTGGGTTTTGTCCCAGGGAGGGAGGGCAGAGATAATGGCCTAAGAACGCTGTTGCTTATCCAAAAAGCTAGGAAGGGGAAAACCCCGGTAATAGTACTTTTGATCGATGCTGAAAAGGCATTCGATAGAGTAGATTGGAGTTTTATGATGGATACTCTGGAAACTCTAGGAATAGGAGTAAGAATGAGAGAGTGGATAGGAAAGCTGTATAGAGAGCCCTCAGCGATAGTAATGGTTAATGGTGAGAGGTCGGAACCGATTAGAATGTCAAATGGAACTAGACAGGGATGTCCATTATCTCCATTGCTGTATATATTGGCATTAGAACCATTATTGGCAACTATTAGGAAGAATTTAGATATAAAAGGAGTGCAGATTGGGGAAGTCGAACATAAAGTAGCTGCCTATGCGGATGACCTATTGTTTTATGTGGGAAATCCTAGGATAACACTCCCAAATCTAATGAAGAGCTTAAAGGATTATGGGGAGCTATCAAACTTGAAAATCAATCCATCCAAAACTGAGATCTTAAATGTAAACCTTTCAAACAGTGAAAAAGAAAAAATACAAAAAGAATTCCCCTTTATATGGAAAAACAGAGAGATAAAGTATTTGGGGGTGAAACTTTCTGCTTCATGTACAAACCTGTATAAATTAAATTATATCCCACTCTTAAATGAGATTAAGAAGGAACTAAGGAGATCCGAGGGAGGTAACCCATCCTGGATAGGCCGTATAAACCTGATAAAAATGATAATCGTACCAAAAATCCTCTATAAATTTCAGATGATTCCAATCAAAATTCCGGAGGTCTTTTTTAAAGTAATAAAAAAGATGTTAACAAAATATATATGGAAAAATAAAAAACCTAGAATATCATATGACTTGTTAAATAGAAATAAAGAGAGAGGAGGCTTGGGAGTGCCAGATATTAAGAGGTACTATAAAGCAGTAGTCTTAGCGAGAATTTATGATTGGACACATAATTTTGAGGGGAAAAGGTGGGTTCAGATTGAGAATGAACTAAGTGGAGTTACCTTGAATAGAATTATATGGGCACCAGCACAATATAGAGGGCTAAAAGATACCACAAGTGTTTTTACATTAAATGTTTTTAAAGTTTGGGATAAATTGCATAAATTTATGAAATGGGATTTTAACTCACAATTAATTTCACTGAGGAATACGGATTATTTTCCTCCAGGTAAGGAGGAAAGTACAGGGAAATGGATTAGAAAAGAAGATATCCAACTGAGAGACATAATGGAAGGACAGGAATTGAGAACACTTGGGGATTTGAAAGGGGATAAAAGGGAACTTTTTATTAAAATAGATGAATGGAAATATCACCAATTAAAACACTTTGTCAGAAACCTCCCAAAACCGTTGAGATCGAGAGAGGATTGGAATCTGTTTGAGAGGTTGTTAGAAACACGAGGTGATGGGAGGCGAGGCACTGCAAAAATTTATAAAACCCTCACTGAGTTAGACACTTACACAAAACCAATGTATATAGGTAAATGGGAAAGAGATTTGGGAATAGAGATAGATGAAGATAAACAAAGGAAAATATATAGATTAATACACGAGAATATAAGTATGAGAGAGGTGGAGGTAAATTATAAGTGTTTAACGAGATGGCACATTACACCGAATGTTGAGTATAAGATATGTGGGGAAAATTCACTAGAGTGCTGGAGGGGAAAAAAAAAAAACAGGTGAAAATAAAGGAAAGGCCTAAAAAAGAAAACTAGTGTACCCACCACATCTAAAAATTGGTAAGCTGCATTGGTTAGATTAAATTTGTTTGTTTTGGGTTTAAATCGGAACTTCCCCAAAAAGGGAAAATCCCCTTGTTTACATCCTCCCCCACTTCCTCTTTAACAATTGGCACCTTTTTTTTTGGGGGGGGGAGTGGTTACCTGGTTTTGATAGGTACCCACTCCCACTTTTGAAGTTTGGCCCTCTCTCCTTCTCCCGCAGCCTTCAGGGACACATCACAGGTCCTAGAAGATTGCGGGACCATTCAAAAAGTGCAGCATCTAGTTAAGATGCGGCACCAGGACCAAAAGCCAACTAGAGAATAGGCACGGGTGAGGACAGCACTGGATCCCTGGGCAGATAAGTGTTCTTATATTAAAAGTCAACAGCTATTGTACTTGTCTTTATAATTTATATTTATAATTTTTTTTTTGTTGGGTGGGAGACTTGAGCTCCTCTTTAATACCAATCTAAGCACTAACCCTTGAAAAGACCAGTGTTCTGTCCATAAATCAATTACTGTTTGTAATACTGATGCTTATTTCCGGTTGTTGTTAACCAGGACTGCCTGATGCTTCTGTCATCTCCAGATTTCTGCATCCTTTGTTGCTTATCCAGACTGTGACTACTCTCTGCTTGCTACATGCCAAGGCCTATTGCTTGATACCAACTAGGCTCTAGTCTCCTGTCCCTGCATCGTATCTTCCTTGTCCCAACTCCCCCCTTGGTGGGACAATTCTGAAGGCTGTGACCTTGTAGCAACAGGCAGCAAAACCTATCTCCGCCAGGAGCTCTGGTGAAAACCAGCTATTGCTTAGACTTTGGGATTCATCATTTCATTCTGCCACAGATTTCGGAACCAATATGCTGATACATTTTGATATCACATTTTTACATGATCATATTTATGTTAGTAGTATAATTTTGAAGGTATTTATTATCATAATTATATAGTATTTATCACTATAGTAGTATAAATATGGTTTGAGATTTACAGTTAGTCATAGGTTGAGTTTACTAGCAGGTTAAGGTTGAGGTGTAAAGTGTATTTAAACAGAAGAAAAAAGTAATCTATTGTAGCTTACACTCCCTCAGATATAATGGCTGCATTCGTTTTCTTTTTTTTTCCCTATATTTTTACCTGCCGATTTTGACACTAACATATTTCTTATTCTAAGATTACAATGCTCACTCACTGTACTGCATCTACGGAGAAGCAGGATTCTCACCGTAAATCAGGAACAGTGTTAGGACTATAGTTTTGCCTTTAGTTCTACTTTAAGAATGTTTAAGCTGTTTACACTTATAGTTCTGGAAAAGCAGTAGAGTTCTGACTGGCTCAGAGTGCTGTCCCTTCTTTCCCTGCAAAGTGCATTTTTGCTGGTGATTCTGGGAGGCCACGAGGGCATATTCAGATACAGTTGTACTCAAAGGTTTGCAATGCCCTGAAAGAAATTACAAAATGGTGGCATTGATATTGAAAATATGATTGATCACACCAAAACAACTGTCTAATTTAAGGATACAGATCATATGAAGTCACTTATTATCACATAGTATCACATGATCAAAAGTTTACATACCCTTTAATGTTTGACCTTGGTACAGAAACACAAGGTGACACACACAGGTTAAAATGACAATGAAAGGTTAATTTCCCCACAGCTATGTTTTTTTTGTTTTTTTTTAAATTGCACTTCGTGTTTGTGTTGAAATAGTCAAGGGGTTTATTAGCTCTCACGTGGATTCACTGAGCAGGTTAAATACTGAGCCATGGCGAGCAGATAAGACTGCCAATAGACCTGCATAACCAGGTAACGGAACTTTAAAAGATGGAAAATGATATAAAAAGATATTAAAAGCCTTGAATATGTTGGTCAGGACTGTTCAATCAATTATTGAGAAGTTGAAAATTCAGGGATCTCTTGATATCAAGCCAAGAACCAAGAAAGATTGCAGCCACAATTGTCAGAAGAATTGTTCGGGATACAAAGAAAAACACAGGTAACCTCAGGAGAAATACAAGCTGCTCTAGAAAAAGACAGTGTGGTTGTTTCAAGGAGCACAATATGGGGGTACAAAAATGAGATGCATGGTCGAGTTGCTAGAAAGAAGCCTTTACTACGCCAATGCCACAAAAAAGCTTGGTTTCAATATGCCGACAACACCTTGACACACCTCACAGCTACTGGCTCGCTGTAATCTGGAATGAGGAGACCAAAATAGAGCCTGATGGTCACAACCATAAGCGCTATGTTTGGAGAGGGGTCAACAAGGCCTAGAATACCATCCCTACTGTGAAGAATGGTGGTGGCTCACTGATGTTTTGGGGGAGGGGGGGTATGAGGTCTAAAGGCACATCTAAAGGCAGCATGTTATCAGAAAATACTGGCAGACAATTTGCATTCTTCTGCACGAAAGCTGCACATGGGACACTCTTGGGCTTTCCAGCACGAAAATGACCTTAAGCACAACAGCAAGTTGACATTCCAGTGGTTACAGAAGAAAAAGGTGAAAGTTCTGGCGTGGCCATCAGTCTCTTGACCTTAATATCTCCGAGCCACTCTGGGAAGATCCCAAACATGTTGTTCATGCAAGATGACCATAGACTTTGCCCATTTGTTTAGGCAAAATGCCTCCAGGTCATGTGGCTATAACACCTACAAGAACTCGGGGCCTCATAGACAACTATTACAAAAGACTGCACAGTGTCATTGATGCTAAAAGGGATAATACACAGTATTAAGAACGAAGGGTATGCAGACTTTTGAACAGGAGTCATTTAATATGTTTACTAGTAACCATGTCTTATTTTATGATTGTGCCATTCTGTTATGACCTACAGTCGAATATGAATCCCATAAGAAATAAAAGAAATGTGTTTTGCCTGCTCACTCATGTTTTCTTTAAAAATGGTACATACTATTACCAGTTTATCAAAAGTATGCAAACGTTTGAGCACAACTGTATGTATATTGGTTTTGTATAAAAAACAACTTGATTCCTTTACTTATTTATGGGATTTAAAGCAAATTTACACTAAAATGTTACAAACCTACCTTAATAAATGTACATGAGTTGGCTAAATAACAAAAGTACAAAAATTCTACTCCTAGAGAAAAAATTTTTTTTCTTCAGTTCCCATCAGTATTGCTCACTTCTAAGGCACTAGGTCAGGCGATTTCTGCTGAAAAAGAAGTTTAAAATTCACACAGATTGCTCCTCCCTTTCAGCATTGATCATGTGATCAAAACAAGAGGTCTTCCGTTATGTAGCTAGCGCTGAAGGGAGCCTGGAGCCAGCAGACGTCATTTTCTAAAAGGCTCTTGGCAACACTGTGCACCAGAGCCACTAAAAGCTCCAACGAGGCAGCTCATGATCTAGGTTTGAGTGCAAAAAAAACTATTAAAACACCAAGTGTCCTCAGAAATATTTTTACATAATTATTAGAAGCAAAGCTTTGTTGGTCTCACTGTAGGTTGCTCAGACACCTAGTGTGCATCAGAGCCGGAGTTCTGTACATGATATGTAAAACAAATAAAGACTTCCTTGTGTGAATTTGGTATTGATATTGGCTTTGTGAGGGAGTTGAAAAGTTCAACAACAAAAGAACCTTTGTGAAGGGTTTCCTCTGCTGGGTTGCTCAGCGGCTAATCTTTGTTCAATGCTAAGAAATTAAAGTGCATGTTATATCATGCATATTACAGCTAATCATTTGGGCACTGCTAAACAGACATTTTTTTCTGCTGCCGAAAATATACATTTTATATAGAATAGTTTCCGAAGCATCTGCAAAAGTATTACCCAACCTAACAAACTGAATGCCAAATGAGATCTGTGATTGCAGTCTTCTAATTTAGCCACTGGAAGGTGTCCAATTTGATTAAAAAATAAATCCTAAAGTTTTGTTTTTTTCCAGAAAACATTTATTTAATTTTAGAAAAATAGGTGCAGACAGTGACAGCAGTATACCACACTGTACTGCATGCACTGGAATAATCAATAAAAAATGACAAGTAATCGCCTCCAGTTACAGTTATATAAAATAGGTACAGAAAGAAGGCACTCACAATTTTTCAAAAGGCACGTACAATATCAAAAGTATTCAAAAGTTTATATAAAAAAGTTTGTTTTTTGGATGCACTTAAAGGCGAACTACTTGAATCAATATAAGTATGTATATTTCATAACTGATAGACCACTGGGTAAGCTAACATTCACTGTACTAGTCAGTGCAATCTCCTCGGTCTTGGGCCACCACCACCATTCACTAAATGCCTTGTATTTTTTGTATGAATACAATGCATTCTGGACAAGGTGGAGAGACAGAAGATGATGGGCATACAAATAAGAATTTTAGAGTAACAGATAATCAACTAAATGTATGTGGTGGCAAAGCACAGGAACTGAGCAATGCCAATCGCCTCTGGAATCAAGCTCAAGTCAATAATGCAATCATTGGTTCACCTCTTGAAAACAGTAGACATACCATAGCATGTATTCATATGAGAATTCATATAGAAAATTCAGATGTTGAACAAAAGTTGATAGACGTATTTTATAAATTCAGTAGATCATCTAGTAGTTACTGTGAGCCTAACGAAAGCTTCGGGTCCCCGCTCCGACTTGTACAGCCATGTCCAATGCATTCCAACCAGGGTGCAGGCTGGGTGAGAAGTCCGTCCAAACTGCTTGCAAACTATGAGAACAAAAGTAATGAGCCACAAGCTGCACACCAAGCAATCCCGTACATCAAGGAGGTGGTAGCATCCCCAATCTAAGGCTGTTACCACCTCTTTGATGTACAGAATTGCTTGGTGTGCGACTCATGGCTCATTACTTTTGTTCTCCTCTAGTAGTTGTTTGACAACAAGCAATCATCAAACTAATCAATTGCTAAAAATATGCCCCTTAGTAAAGAAATGAAAAAGGTATAATAGGAGCAAGAAACCCTGACTGTTCCCTTCACCGCCATCAAGCACAGAGTCTCTCAAGCAATAGTCTTTGAAAAAAAAATGTCTACCCGCCAAAATGATAAGATGGCTGCTTTTTATAAAACATGAGAACTGTGTATTGAATCCTATATGCAGCCCTCTTTTAATCCAGAGTTACTGCTTCTGTAGGAGGTTGGAAGCAAGAGGTGCCTGGATATTGAGAACCATCCTTTTCTTTTCTCTCCTCCTTACCTCTCATTTAACCCTCCCCTCCTTATTGTTTCTTTACTTTCCTCTCCCTTTGCCTCCTTTTTACCCCTACCATTCTTCACTGGAAGTAAGGGGATCACAAACTGGGCTGGAGGTGTAGTAATCGGAGCCTTTTAACTCTTGTTTTTGGTCCTATCCTATACCCATTTTTCACCTCCCAGAACACCTCTTACTCAAGTATTATTTTTTCGTTACATCTTGTCTCTACATCCTGGTCCATTTCTGTTTTGGTTGCGTAATGCCTTGTTATGCCACTTTTCTATGTAACATTTGTTTACGTGAGCATATGATCTTATCTACTCTGTATCAATATTTTTGTTGAACCTATTTTTGAAAAGTCAATAAAAATGTTTTGAACGTAAAACATAAGGAAGAATTCCATATACAAAACATTAGAGTCTTATACACCAGTCTTTACAACTCAGTCATAAGAGCAACACCGTTCAAGGTGGTCAATCAATAGAAGAAAGTGGCAATGTAAAGCCATGCAGATAGCTGACCTGTCTAGCGCAGTGTTTATTGCTACAAATTAAAGAATAAAATAATAATGATTTTACACTTCCAAAATGGATAAGTACAAGGGACAGGCCAAGACACAAATGTCGGGGAAGGAGTTTCCTAAGAGCCACTCACGTATGTATGCCCGCAACCTTTGTCTCTTTACCATGTCATCTCCACAGTGACCTCTGAGCACTTCCCAGCTCAATCCTCTATAATACAGACCTCCAAACAAAAGTTGAGTAAGTTAAATATCTGCTATCAAGCCAGTTCCTGGATAGCTCCTAACAGTAAAAAACAAAAACAAAAAAAAATCACATAGATGTTAGATGTAAACACCGAGTACTGTGGTGCTCCAACACCAGACCAAATGGCTCAATGCCTTGGTGGCAGTGAATTAGGGCAAAGACCTTAGCAAAGCCTTCATTCAAACTGACTAAAGACACTGCCGACGTCGTCACCTAATGTGCCAACTTAAAATCATGAAATATGACTATTAAAGAAATAAGTGACCTAAATTTTGACAGCTCATAGGTAAGATTTAACAAAAAATGTTGTCCCATCTATTTAAGATCATCCTACTGTTAAAAACTAGATCCACTTCAAGAATGTGCATACTGAGGTAGATTTACTAAAGGCAAATAGGCTGTTCACTTTGCAAGGAAAGTTTCCCTTAGCTTAGTAAATAAGGAGAAGCTCTGCTGACTTTCATCATCTAATCACATGCAAGTGAAATATTTTTTTTCTTATTTTTTCTTGCATGTGATTGGGCATTCTTTCACTACATTCACTAAGATAGAGAAAAAATCCCTTGAAAAGTGAAAAGCCTATCTGCCTTTAATAAATCAAACCCAAAACATTATAAAAGACATCAAAACAGCGCATATATATAAATAAATATACACTCCATTGAAAAATTAATAAATAAATAATAATTAATAAAAAATATATACAAAATGAAAATTAATAAGTCCCACTCCAAATCAATAAAGTGAAAAATAAAAATAAAAAAACATTCATAAAAGTCCTGATTTCAAAAAAAGTTTTTGGGAAAAAGGACTTTTATGAATGTTTTTTTTTCACTTTAATGATTTGGAGTGGGACTTATTAATTTTCATTTTTTATATATTTTTTATTAATTATTATTTAGTTAATTTTTCACTGGAGTGTATATTTATTTATATATCTGCGTTGTTTTGATGTCTTATATTATTTTTTGGTGGTTACACTAATGAGCAGCAGCATTTATTTATTTATTTAGTATATAATTTCACGGTTTTGGCGCTGGTGATTTTTTATATACAAACCCAAAACATGAATGAAACAGATTTTCTAATACAAATGTGATTGCAAAATTATCAAGTAATACTGAAACTTGACAGGAAAGGAAGGAGATGACATTTCATCCCTGCCAGTCTGGTCAGGTGAAACTACACCTTTAATTACAAGATCTCTAAATCATTCATTGGCCTTTACATTTATGCCGTGTACCAAGATCTGCATTTCTGGGCATGGACACTACAGCTGAGTATCTGTCAAGCCAGTACAAAACAAGGCCCATGCCAAGAGCTTTGCGTCTACCTTTTCTTTTTTAGAATCCGATCCAGCAGTGTGAAAAAGGAACTCCTAAATTAAACAAAGTTAAATATCTCTGGGGATCCAAAGCCCGGCTGCAATATTTATCTCTTTTTGTACTGCCGTTTCTGTTACCGTTTGGGAAATTATTTTGGCTGTCACCCAGGTCTCGCTTGCACGATTCAACGCTGCCAAGTGTAAAGTATAAAAATTACACCGCTGTATCTTAATGCAATACACAGGCAGTCAGCTTTAATGTAAGGTTTATTTTACTGGCACATTTTTATAAGTCCAGGATAAAAAGATTTGCAATATATGATGGAAAATTGCAGGAAAAATGACACTTATGACTGAATCTAGTGGAGCATAATAAAAGGATATAAAACAGAAATGTTGTTTAGTTTGAATAATAGTATTGAATAAACAAGAGTGCTACCTTTTTGAAGATACAAGCTGTTTCAATATTATTGATAAGAAAAGAATTGCCGTTATACAGCCCACACTGGGCACTGCTGAATTAGATGTTGACCAGCTGGTGAATGAAAAACTGGTGCCTATTGCAGTTACTACATAGTGATATAAAATTACCACATTCATTAAAAATTATTCAGATTCATGAAAAACCTTTGACTTTAGCAGTCAGGCACAGCTGAAATTTAGGTAGGTACCTTTCTCTACTACAGTCTTCAAGAAATAGAAGAACCCTCCATGTGGTTCAAATGACCAGCAACTGTGTAAAACAGGACCATAAGTTCTAGCCAGAAAGTTTTATAAGGCAATCATGTAGTCTTTGGAATATATTTTCTTTTGTTTATTATTTTCCCAGATATCAGAAACTCTGTTAATTTATTCAGTTATTACCATTTTTAGTACTTTCAATGTGCACGTCAAATAGGCCAAAGCCATCACTACACATCATTGCAAGTCTAAGGCCTCATGCACACTGGGAGTTAAAAAACACTTTTAAAGTGGTTCTAGAGGCTCAGGGTTTTTGACCTTCATGCATTCTATGCATAAAGGCGAAAAAAACCTTCTTTGTGCAGTAGCAGCCACTAAAACTTATCTGAGCCTCATCGCGATCCAGGGATGTGCACAAAAGCCTCAGCTCTCGCAGGTATCTCCTTCCTCATTGGCCGAGACAGCAGCGGTAGTCATTGGCTCTCGCAACTTTCAATCACAGCCAGTGAGCCAATGAAGAGAGAGCAGGAGCAGGGCCGAGCTGTGCTCTGTGTGTGAATGGACACATAGCGCATTGGCTTGGGAGCAAGCCTGCATGGGTGCCTCCATAGACAAGCTGCTTGGGGGGCACTAGTCAGGAGGGCGGGACCTGGAGCACCGACAGGGGACTCAAGAAGAGGAGCATTGGGGCTGCTCTGTGCAAAACCATTGCACAGAGCAGTTAAGTATGACATGTTTGTTATTTAAAAAAATAAAAAAGCTTTTCATATCACTTTAGGGCATTTATCTTCTTTTTTTCTGCCTCTAAGTTAGTCAATATGTGCTTGTACACATAGGTGTTTACAGATGTTTAGAGGCAGAAAAAAAAAAAAAAACAGTGCCAGTGCATTCAGGAGAGGGGCATTTTGCCATTAAAAAAGCGCAACATGCCTAAACACATGTAAATGCACTTAAGCGCTAGGCGTGCTTAGCTCTGGAGTGTTCATTCATTCCAAAGGCCAGAAAAAAATTAATATTCTGAACAATGAAAAGAACGAACGCCCAGATGCTTGACGCACTTAAACACATTTGTAAATGTGCTTTAGACACATTCTTAATGCTGCTTTTTCTTTCCCTGGAGAGGGGAAAAAAGTCTTGTGTGCAATAGGCCTTATACAAATACAAAGTATGACTAAAATTCACATGCTGTTTAAATGGTGGCTTTAGCTCTTGGCAACACATAGGTGAAAATATAGCGATTTAAAGCATTAGCGGCAGTAACAGGTGCTTCTGATCAGGGGCGGACTGACCATTTGGAAACTCGGGAACTGCCCGACGGCCCGTTGTCATTAGGGGGCCCCATGAGATTCCCCTGGTACCTTTTTCATAGGCTTTTTTGATTTTGGTCAAGGACACAGGGGTCCATGATCCCCTATTGCCCGGGGGCCCCATGAGTTGTCAGTCCGCCCCTGCTTCTGATCATCCTGCCACTTGCTGGATAATCTGTGTGAATGGGCCCATTCCTCTTTAACAAGGATGTTGTCAGCTAACTAGGAAAATACTACACTGTGGGTCCAGATGTGATTGATCATTGACAAATCTCCCTGCCTTATTCCTGCCACGCTTTTTCCAGGAAGGGGATCTATAATATAAAAATATATAAAGTATATGTTAGGTATTTTCTTGTATTTAGCCTGAAGTAGATACACTGACGTCAACCAAGGTGACTTGTAATGCAGCTTGAAGGCACCAGAGGAACCCACTTAACTGTTACCTGAGGCATGTATTACAAAAGTGAACAAAAAAAAGACAACAGGAGAACTGAGCCGTGCATGCTGGGGGACTTCCATACACCAGAGAAGGAATTCTAGAGAACTGCAAAGACCAGAAAAGTTGCAAATACAAAAAGAAATGGCTAGAGTGGTTGGCACACTTGTCTCAAAGTGTTGGCATGTTTTCTGAAACAGATGTAAATGCAGTGTATAAACAGCTTGTATAATATACAGTCTGAACCATGCTCATTGTTACACGATGTGGAGTAAAAGAATCAGCGAGCACAATGCATTCAGTGTTGCTATGTTAATGAGATGTTAATAAAGCTTATTCAAACTCATCAGAGCGATTTCCAATGCTTTATTTATCAGTCTGATATATGATTAGAGGTTAAATCGGGTTGATCCTACACAGCCGCAATTCAGTCTCTGGCATTCTGGATTTAAAGGTTAAGTTCACCTTTGGAAACCTGTTACATGTTCAACCGGTGTTCAGGGTGCAACATGTAACATGTTCTTGTCCCTGCAGCCTCCCCCTGATCTGCTGGTTGCGGGTACAATGCTTTACAGGCTCCTAAGAAAAATTGTAAATTCATATTTTTCTTACCTGCAAAAAAATGTGCATTTACTATTATTATTTATTTTTAAGATGGACTTAACCTTTCCAACACTGACATTACATGGATGGAATTTGTACTTTCTCACTATGTTCTGCCCTCTCAAAGTCCAAAAACATATTGGGGTTGATGTACTATAACTGGGGAGTGCAAAATCTGGTGCAGCTCTGCATGTAGTCAATCAGCTTCTAACTTCAGCTTGTTCATTTAAGCTTTCACCAAAAAAAAACTGGAAGCTGTTTGGTTTCCATGTAGAGCTACACCAGATTTTGCACACTCCAGTTTTAGTAAATCAACCCTACTGATAGGTTAACTGACCCTAAGGTCCTGTTCACACCTGTGCACACTAGAATCACGGGCAGAATTGCACAATTCTGCCTGTAAAACCAGAATTGCAGCAAAATGTACAATGTGCTTACAGTGCCATTATTTCATAATGGCACCTCAAACGCGGTGCAATTAGGCTTGTCATATGATAAAACGCACAAAAATCACAGAAAAACATGCAACACCAGACACACCTTGCTCATTTGCAAAATGTGGTACATGAGCTTCTTTGGTGCATTTCTAGAGTGGAGGGAGGCCCATTCAAAATTACCAGTGCCGTTCCAAAAACACACCACAAAAACATGCAAAAGAGTCGCTCAGTTGTGAACATAGACCTGAATGTTTGGGTGAGCTCTTCTGGGGAAGGGGCTAAGGTGATATCTACAGCCTCTGAAGTGCTGCCTATGGAAACAAGTAAATAAATAAGCCATTAGTGTTGATGGGAACTTGAAGACCCCTGACAGGAATAAAGAGCCATCATTGAAGGAGAAGGTTCAATGAGCCATGGGCTCTAACAAGGGGCTTGATGACAAGGCCTACCTCAGTAATCCAAAAATGCCATTGGAGATCATGGACACAACAGACAGACATAATCAGCCATGAACTTTACTTAGCTGATATTAGAGGAGATACTCATGGCAACAAAAAAGGAAGAACTTAAAAAAAGAAAACTATAGAAATATACAAGAAGACATTAACACTGATTTCATGATTATGTATTTAAGAAATGCACTAAACAGACATCAGATGTGTCAAATACTGACTTCAAATAAGGCACAGTACTCTCATATTTTGTAGTCTGAAGATATTACCCTTGACTTGCATAGCGGCCAGGGGTGGACTGACCATTTGGAAACTCGGGCACTGCCCGAGGGCCCGGGGTCAGTAGAGGGCCCCATGAGATGCCCCTGGTACCTTTTTCATAGGCTTTTTTGAGTTTGGGCAAGGACACAGGGGTCCATGATCCCCTATTTCCCGGGGGCCCCATGAGTTGTCAGTCCGCCCCTGATAGCGGCAACATATACTGCAGCTCTGTACAGCACGGGACAATAGACATACAAGTAATTGGGCACTATGGACGTTATGTAAAAACAGGTTCTTCCAAAGAACTGGAGTAGTTTCCACAAAGCTACCAACTGGATTTAAACATTCTGGGCTGGACTAATGCCGACTGGTGGCTTTGGTTTTCAGTAAACACATAAGATCCTTTGTCATTTTATTCTTCTTCTCCTCTGAAAGTATCTTTTAGGGAAATTGTGTGAATAATAGATTAATTTATTCAGTATCTGTGAATAAAGATCAGCCTCACATTGGATGCTCTGTACCAAGGAGAGAGAATAGATGCTAGCTCTACCCTGTATTTACCACCTATTGTACAAACCATACAGGATCTCTCATCTTGGCGCTAAGCGGTATTCAAATATATACAGTATGTTCCAAAGGGAAAAAAATGACTTGAAATATTAGGACATACAATCAATGTGAGCATCAAAATGCATATATTTTCAACAACTGAATTTGGTAGTACTGCATGATAGGCAAGAATATGCCTGTAGTAGCAGTAAGGATGCTATCAATTGCAAATCCCATTTGCAGTTGTGAACTTCCACCGTGCTTTACTGTTGCCTCAAGATACTCATGCATATACCACTTTCCAGTCCTGTAGCCTGACCCTGTATTAGATCTCAGTATTTTACATATTGATTTACCATCTGAAGCACCTGCTTCCATTTTTGACACCCCCAGGCCTTGAGTTATTGTGTGAAGGCAAGTCATTTGGCTTTGTTTCCATCTCAGAGGAATGGCTTTTTGGCTGCAACTCTTCCATGGCTTCTGCTCCAGACCATAGCCCCCAAGCTGTGGCAGGTACTCATCAAGGGTGCCCGACTATGCCAACCTTTCTGTCCTGTTGCTCCATTCATAGAAGTTGTTACTGCAGGTTCTATGAAGGAAACAAGATATACGAAGGGAAAGACTTATCAATGATCCACCTGCCCTCCATTCAGAGATTATTTCATTCATGGAAACTGTAGTAACCACTTTTATGAATGTAGCAGCTGGGTGGAATGGGTGAGCGTAGTAGGGCACTCTTGATGTATCCCTGTCACAGCCCTTTAGTTTTATTAACCATTAAACTGGAAGATTACGGCAGCAGAGGTGGGGAGGACCATAGGAGGAGGAAGATTTTGTTTTGTGTGTTTTTTTTTTTTTCAAATTTGGGGCCATCAAAGGGTTAACTGTGTGCTGTGTGTGTTTTACTGTGCGTGCTATGCAGAGAGATGCGACACAGCATGTCCATGCTGACAGGAGAGAGACCTGTGTTGGGAATCGCTGGCCGGGACCCGGTGATTGAAGTCCCTAGCCGCCAATGGCACACGCGACCTACCCGGAAATGTGCAACCATGTCGCACTGTAGTAGTAGTTCTGCTATAGGGCGGCGGACAAGCGGTTAAGTAAACATAGGTTTCAAGGGCAATTGCATATCTTATTGTATTACTTAAAGCAGTTGTAAACTTTTATATATACCCAGTGAAGTGACTGGCCTCAGGTGATACACAGAGATAAAACAAATTCCCCTACATAAGTTGCACCTGTTTATCTATAGCCATTTTCCCCTTACATTCAATCAAAATGCAGAATGTAGACAGGATCTCTCAGCACCGCAAGCAGAGGGTGGGGAGCTGAATTTATATCAGTGAGGAGAGCTCTGAGAGCAGATTGGAGGGAAGTATTCAAAAAGATAATAGAGCCAGCGCTAAACGCAATTATACGATATTAAAAAATAAATATGTATATATATCAATATGAGTAAAAGTATAGCAGCTAGCACCCAGGGTATAGGTAACAGTCCCAGAATTGTAATCTCTAAAATAATAGTGCAGAGTTAACAATGCATGTCAGAATTTCATATACGCATGTGAAGTGAGCTCCATAAACGAATGTGAATAAAGTGCAAAGAGTGCAATATCAATATAAATAATTCAAAATGGTGTGCCCCTGAGGACGTGTTATTACACGAAACGCGTTGGGTGGAGCCCTATTGCTGACGTCTAGCCGCTGCTGCAGAGGAGCAGCGGCCATCTTGGTACTCTATTTTATTGATTTTTGTTACTCCACGTGGATACTTTTATGTTACTTGCTATCATTACTATAATAAAATACTACACTATAAGCACCTTTCTGGCTCCTGTGGCTGAGCTGATTCCTCCCCAGGACCACCAGGCACCCACCCTGACGGATGGATGGATGACCCTGTAACTGCCAGCATACCGCTGCACCCCCAGATGTGCGATGTAGTATAACCCATGCGCATTATCATTTATGGTCTGGTGAGCATAGATCCGTCCCAAGGGTGGATTTCCTTTCACAAGTTCTTGTACCATTGTCCTTCACAAATAACTTCACATGCCAACCATAGGCACTACTTCAGCCGATATCTTTGCACAAAAGATGTTTTAATATTCACAAATAAGTCTACGAACTCCTTATATTGCTTTTTACATCATTTTTATTATTTATATTGATATTGCACTTTTTGCACTTTATTCACATGCATTTATGGAGCTCAATTCACATGCGTTCATGAAATTGTGACATGCATTTTTAGCGCTGCACTATTATTTTAGAGATTGGAGGGAAGGGATACACCACCCTTCACACAGCTCACAGGAACAGAGCTGAAGCTGCCAATATGCTGGAGATCCCTCTCCGTCACCATTTTTCTCTTGGTGTCAGGGTGCTTATACCAAAGTAACAAAGCAGTAGAAAGAAGTGACACTTAGTGCTCCTAATTGAGAAAAGCAGACACTAGGGCTAAGCTTTGTTCATATTTCATGTCTGAGGTTTACAACCAATAATTGTTTTTCAACTTACACATAATGTAGAAAAGATTAAAAAAAATTGTCAGGCAGCAGGTTGTCTTCTGCCACTTACATACACACATAGGCTTATAAAATGAAAACATATTCACTTAATCCTCATGCTAGCATAAAAAGGATCCTAGGCTGTAAAACCTTGTAAAAGCAATTAGTAAGTGTTTGAATGCTAGAAACTGCGAACAAAGTACAATATTATCACTTGATGTTGGTGACAAAAAAATTTCCTTATAGTGCCACCAACAGGACATTTTGTGACAATTCACAGTGAACGAAGGTAAAATACTAACGCACAGACAAATTGAATCATTTTTTTGTCAGCTCTGGATTATGAAGGGAACCAAAATACACATTTATTTATTTACAATACACCACCTATTTTCATTATCTTTATAAACTCAGATATAGCGTATTAAGAATAGTTATTGACCCTACAGTTCTGTAGTTAGCTATAGTGTATTTCTAAATGGTTAGCACTTTCGCCTGGCAGTACTAGGGTCGTTGCTTCCAATCCCAACCACGGCACCACCTGCCTGGAGTTTGCATGTTCTCCCTGTGCCTGCGTGGGTTTCCTCCAGATACTCTGGTTTCCTCCCACACTCCAAAGACATGCTGGTAGGTGAATTGGATCCTGTCTAAATTGGCCCTAATATATGTATGTATGAATGTGAGTTAGGGACCTTAGATTGTACGCCCCTTGAGGGTTAGGGACTGATGTGAATGTACAATATATATGTAAAGTGCTGCGTAAATTGACAGCGCTATATCAGTACCTGAAATAAATAAATAAATATTTCTGATGTTCTACTAAACAAGTCATCAGCGTGCTGACATAATTCAGCTGTAGTCTTTAAAAAGGGGGACCAGGAAACAAAAAGTCAGGAAACAGAGTATGTAAAATTAGAGCCCGGGTTCACACTATGCGGTGCAGGACGCCGCATGTAATTCACACAGGAATCGCACAACAATCCTGTGCGAATTACATGCAAGTGTCAGTGCGGTGCAATTTAAGCCATACATTTTGTATAGCTCAAATCACATTGCATCTGCACCTAAAAGTTGCAGGACCTTTTATTAAACACCTGAATCGCATTTGCATGGGTGTTCTCACCCACTCAATACGATTTCTCGCAATTGCATTTTGCGATCTGTTTCAGGGTGTCATTAATCAGTGACACCCGCACCAGAATGCGATAGCAATGATGTGCGGGAAACGCACAGGATTTGCAGCGTTTCCCACACCACATTGGTGTGAATCCAAGTCTATTGCAGCCAGAAATGTCTGAGCAATCTCTGAGCATTGAGTGTTGAAGCAAGTGGGTGGAGCTGGGAACTCACATAGAGAAATATCTGAGATCACTATCCAACAAAGAAAAATACTGTCTACCTTGTAACTTGTACAGCAGCAGGCCAGCACTGGTGTTAAAGAGAGACTTTTGTCAGCTTTACTTGGTCAAACCGATAGCACACCTTGGCTGCCACCCAGCAGCTCTATGTGAAAGTGTTGGCTAATGTAAACAAACAGGATAACAGGGAAAGTGCAATAATTCACACTGAATAATTAATACGGCTGATGAAATCCTAAGTGCTCTGTCCTCCACTACTATAAAAGGAGTCACATTACTGGAGGTGGAGATACTGGGGCTGCTTGCATTACACAGACAGGAGCATCTATGAAGTTTAATGGGAGTCGAATGGAGTTTTTGTTCAACTATTCAAAACAAACTAATAAAAAAATCTCAACTGATAAAGACTGCGTACAAATAAAGGAATATAATATTGGAGCCAAGAAAACAAATGCAATGGGATATATCTAAAAGAGGTGACCGGGATTAAATTAATATGTACAGTATATATACACACACCACACCAGACTGAATGTACTTATTAATCTTTCAGACTTGTAGCTGTAGCAGAATTTGCAGTAAATACTATAATGATTAAAAATATTTTTGTTATATTATTATTCATCCCTATTACCTTTTATCACTGCCTCCAAAATTATGTAACTGGCACATAGCTTAACTGCCCACTTTAGAGTCACCAGTACCCCCCTTGCGGACCCCATGCACTACATCAAGGGCTACACTATTCTAGTCCTACTGAACTCTATAAGCAGTACTCCCTCTGCACACATGTGCTGCAGAGAAAAGCATTTAAAGTTTAACTTACTTTTATTGCCATCTGTGCCCATTAAGGATATTCACCCTCTCTATTTGTCTTGTTTACCATTAACATTGGAAGTATAAGAAAACCCCAAATTTTGGGTGGGCCCCGGAAAAGTAATAGAGGGGAAATCTTCCAAAGGAGACACTAGTTCTGGTGACCTGGTGGTCTCCAAGGGATTCCCTTCATTTGCATGGATTTCCTTTCACTTTCTGTTTGTTCCATTTCAAAGATTTCCTTTCCCGTAGCCACAGATGCCGAAAAAAATCTGACAGGTGTTATAACCCTTCATCATTCTACCAAAAATGAAAAAAATTGTGTTGCCTATAGTTCAACATATCTTCCTTCACTCACTTCATCACTATGGCTGTGCTCAGGGCATCTCAATACAGGCAGGTTTTGGGTGGCTTCTTCAGCTGCTGTCTACATCAGGCATCACTAAATAACGGAGCCTGACCCAGAAACATTCCTTTCAGGACTGAAGCCTCACCAAATCAGTGCATGAATGTCCTCTCCCCACCGTCGGCTCTTCCGCCTGCTGCTATTATCCTCAAGGAAAGGCTCATCATTTGAGGGGCAGCAGGTCTGTCCCTTCCATAACATTGCAGCACTCCTACCTTATTCACACAAGACGTGAAGCATGGCAGGTCTGGACATAGGGCAGGACTTTTCATTTTAGGAAGCGAGTGATTGGTTGCGGGTGATTGCTTGCTAGGCAGCAGGGTGGTCCAAGCAATCATTTACCCGCCTTTAAAATGAAAAGTCCCACCCAGGGGCGGACTGACAACTCATCGGGCCCCCGGGCAATAGGGGCCCCTGTGTCCTTGCCCAAACTCAAAAAAACCTATGAAAAAGGTACCAGGGGCATCTCATGGGAACCCCTACTGACCCTGGGCCCTCGGGCAGTGCCTGAGTTTCCAAATGGTCAGTCCGTCCCGGGCAATAGGGGCCCCTGTGTCCTTGCCCAAACTCAAAAAAACCTATGAAAAAGGTACCAGGGGCATCTCATGGGAACCCCTACTGACCCTGGGCCCTCGGGCAGTGCCTGAGTTTCCAAATGGTCAGTCCGTCCCTGGTCCCACCCTATGTTCAGACCTGCCGTGCTTGCCATCTTGTGTGAATAAGGTAGGATAGCGTTGGGGGGGGGGGGGGAGTGCTAAAATATTATGAAAGGAACAGGATTCTATAAAATGCAGGGAGGACTGTGATGGGGGGGGGGGTTTGATGGGGTGTCTGTGATTGGGGGGGGTTGTGATGAGAGGGGCCTGTGATGAAGGGGGTCTGTGATGAGGGGTCTGCAATGGAGGTACCTCATCGCCTGCTCGTTGCTGACCCTGGCTATTAGTAAAGGAAAACATGGCACCTGCCCAGGTCTATAACTGGCTTATGAAGCAAGGACTATGTGAACCGGGCAATGCATGTCAGTAAAAAATAAAAAAAAAAATCAACTCGCTAGCCAGCTTATCAACAACCAAATTTACCTGTCTAACAGTATGCGTTTAAAAACAGGCGTTTAGTTAGCACACATATGCAATTACATACGTAAGCCACAGAGCCACATCACGGCACCCTAATATTCTGTGGTCCTAACTCTACAAATGACTGCCATTGTGCTATATGCTGGGTGTTCTTTGCGCTCCTGTGCCTTTAAGAGGGGTGGGCTCCCTGATGAGCACCTGCCCTAGGTCTATCCATTAAATACATGTGCCTCTACTATGGGGACTTAAATTTGTAGAGTTAGGACCACAGCATATCAGGGTGCTGTGATGTGGCTCTGTGGCTTACGTATGTATTTGCAAATGTGTGCTCATAAACCCCTGTTTTTAAACGCATACTGTTAGACAGGTAAATTTGGTTGTTGGCAAGCTGGCTGGCGAGTTGATTTTTGAACACGTTTTTTATTTTTATTTTGTATGACCCTGGCTATTACTCCGACTACGCTTCTGGCTACAGTTTGGCTCTACAGTCCTGCCGTGTGCCTGTCCTGGCTGTCATTACATCAGCTCCGGTTGTCACAGTGTGTTCTGATCTCAAGCTTATCAGAAGTTCCGGCAAGCCACGTACTCAGATCTTGCAGTTCCAGTGGAGTACTTCCTTAACCTCAGCTGGCCGTTCCGGCATCTCCCCTGTTCCTGACTGGATGCCCTGTGTGATTTACCGAGGTTACATCACCAGCCGCAAGTTCCACAATCAATACCCATAGGTACTCGTGTTCCTCCTGTCCCTCGGCACCATCTGTTTCACCTTCAGTGGGGCCTGGGTTGGAGATACAAGAGAGATTGACCTTGTCAATTCAGACTTCTATCAAGTACGTGACAAAATCACTCAGAGTGAGATCCGGGCTGTAAGGGGGATTTGGCAATACCTCCCAGCCGAGTTGCTGTAATGAGCATATAGCGTGTTGAGCAGTATGAGCTTGTGCATTGTCCTGGAGAAACAGGATCCTCTTAGTGATCAAACCAGGCCGTTTTTTTCTGTACACGAGTATGCATATCACTCAGAACACTTCTGTGCCGGTCAAAAGCAGAAACTTGTCTTGGTACCCAGCTGTCGCTAATCTTTTGAAAATGAAAATGTTTGTGAATGATTGTGTTCACAGTTCCCACAGAAAGATTTGTTACTTGTGCAATTTCATGACAGGTTATGCATCGGTTATCCAGGATCAGGTATTTAACGCACTGGAATGCCTGCTGTGGGCTGGGAAACACCATGGTTGGGATTGTCACTGACAGACATACGGCCATCTTTGAAATGTTTACACCATTCAAATGTCTTACTGTGGCTGAGCGCTTCATCACCATAATGTTCTTGAAGTCTCCTGTAGATATCCATGGGTTTTATGCCTTCATTCACAAGAAAGTTCATCACCACAAGCTCTTCCATGTACGCACGAACACTGTTGTCTGCCATCTTGATTAAAGGTCTCTGGACTGGCCCGCGACTTGTGCGCCGCCTATCAGTAATAGTACACACTTGCCACTTACTACTGCGTGCAGTACTACCATGCTAGCATCCCTTTTGATACCTGTAAAAGTCCCATTTAGACTTGAACGTCCCTTGTATTTTACTGATCTCACATCATGTGTGTCAAGGTCCTACCTTTTCCCTGAGGTTTTGTTACTCCATGTGCTGGCGTCCATCTTGGATTCTGCTGTGCATGGTGGGAATCCTTTTATGCCTTCAGGTCTCTGAGGTCCATTCCCCAGAGGGGTGTGGCTGATGACACATAAGCCTGTGGCCCGCACATGCTCTTTGCACTTGTGTCTTGTGTCTTGGTCTTGCTACTGCTACTGCTCTGTGTATATGCTCGTGACTCTTCTGGTATTTGACTCGGCTTGTGACCTGACCATTCTCTGTGTTTTCCTTCGATCTGACCCTCCGTTGCTGAACCCGGCCCGTGACCTGTGATTCTCTGTCTACTGTTCTGTACCGTTTTGTCCCGTTGTTGTCGACCCAGCTTGCCTGACTACGCTATTGTCATTCTCACCAGCTACACGCCATTGGCGGCAGCCGGGGTGTCTCGGGGGCCGCGACCTGGTACCTGGCTGTGTCAAGTCCATCCCCACCATCAGGGGCCCTGGTGAAGGGCAGCCTGGGACTTAGACTCCGCGCCCTGAGGGACTTCGGTCTGTTGGTGGTGGTTGTCGTCAGCCAGTGCGTTACCCTGCCACTAGGCCTACCTGTCCGTTCTACAGCCCTGCCCTGACAATGTGTTTATCTAGTAATAGTTGGTCATATTCTACTGGACTTGTTCTGAATTGTTGAAGATTATTTGTAGCTTATCCAAGCCACCTTCTAAGTTCTTAGTTTGGATAAGCTATAGAATGTCTTCAACAACAGAACAGGACCAAAAGAATGTGACTAACCACTACTAAACATACCATGACCTGGATAAATGACAACCTTCACAGACATAATGCCTGATGTGCCTTAAAAAAAAAAGTCTATATGAACCTCCAATAAATCCAGTGACATTGAAAATCAATGCTGAAAAACTACATAAAAACAAGTTCAAACATTCAAAAGCTTTCCTTTAATTAACACTTGTAATAGGAGTGCTCATCTGCAAGAAATTAAACTACTTCAAGCTTTCCAGAATGAAAATCATTCCCGATATCTTTAAACAACTCATAATGCAAAACTTTCACCAATTTGTCCATCAATGGAAGCCGTTGTTCAAGTTGATCTTGTGGTAATCGAATGCTGTGTTATATGCTAAGTGGTACTTGAAATCAGCAGCTAAAGTAATGCCTTACTTTAAAGTAGTTTTAGAAACAGGTTTCATAAGATGCTCATTCTTCGCAGACAAACAAATTTATAGTTCTTTCTTTTGTAGCCCATCCAGAGAAGAATTTGGAGAAAAACCAATATGGAGGTTGACACTGCTGACCTACTTCTGAAATTGCAAGTTACACAGCTGTCTCAAGCTTCAGTACTTTGCGAATCATTGAATATACTGGCAGATCAGCAATGGCATTCCTTTTACTCTTCTTTAATACTTATGTAATGTTGCTCCTTCCCCCTTCCTTTAACACATTTACACATTTATTTATTTTTAGCAAAAAGCATTTTTATTAAAAGTGCTGGAGCTTCCAATTTTCTCACATAGGCAAGAAGTGGACCCAGCTACCTGCAGCCTCTACAGAATCCCACATCATGCATCCCAGGAGACTTCAGGCACTCAACCCTACACTGTGCATGCACAAGGAGCTCAAGAATACAAGAAGCTCTAAACACCCAAATCTGTGGATATGAGTTATTATGGTATTCTTGTTTCTGGATTTTGACCCTTGGTTGTAAGACTGTCCTTGCATGAAAATCATTTGTTTCTGGAGTGTTGAAAAACAAACCAACATACAACACTTGTAAGAAGGGGATAGAGAATAATGACTGCACAAATCTTTAGTAATACAGAAGCACATTTTACCCTTAATTAAAGCAGAATTTCAGCCAAAAGGGGGAGTTCTGGTTTTCCACCTCCTCCACCACTTTTTGACATATTATTTTTTGGGAGGGGAGGATTGGGTACCTAGTTTTGACAGGTACCTGCTCCCACTTCCGCTTGGATCTCCCAGGTGCTCCGAGCAGACGTTTGGCCACCCCCCTTTGCCGCAGCCCTCTAGAACATGTCACAGGTCCCAGAAGGCTACGGGACCATTTACAAAGTGCAGAGCAGTTACAGCCGGTTTCCCTTAGTAAACAAGCCGGCGTCAGGTACCCAAACACCAGCAAATAACCAGACCAGGATAGAGCTTGATCCTTGGAGAGGTAAGTTTCCTTTAATTAAAAGTCAGAAGCTGCAGTATTTGTAGCTGCTGAGCTAGGTGTTTTGGGGGGAATGAAGATCTTCTTTAAAGGCCATCTAAAACACCAATGCGACAACTGGAGAAAATGTTAATTCAACTGCTTGAGGGCCTGCGTTGATGACACCAGCCTGAGATTCTTCTAAGATTATTCAGAATTAATTGACATGGGCATTTAACCCACAGTTGGCTTCCTTTTGACCTGCGTCACATGGACTTTGCATTCCCATAGATGAGAGGGAAAAACAAAACCCACCTGATGCAGGCAAAGACACCTTGATAATGACCCTTAGCTTTGCATGACCTCGAAGCCAAGCTGTTATTAAAGTTCCTTATCAATTACACATCCAGTCTGCATTTACTTCACTTACCTCCTTCTCACCCAAAATTAAAAGGAGGTCTTCTTTAAACTTGGAAATGACAATGGCTTAAGTATTTACCCCCTTCGATACACTTCAAAATTATAATCATGAAATGGAAATGAAATGGTAAAAATACCAACTAAACCCATTTAATTTCAGGTTGTATTACTGCAAAATTTGGAAAAGTCTAAAGAGGGTGGGGGGTGGGGGTTAGGTACACTTTTGAAAGCCACTTTATGCTATGAAATTCCATGACTTAAAACAAATATATATTAAAAAAAGATCTATGTTCCATTTCAAAATGTAATTTGAGTAATTAATCATGCTTTTTCAGTAAGCAAAAGAGCAATATACTATGCACAATAAGCCAGTCACTAGTCTTAATTCCATCTGTCACTGGCCGAGTACAGCAACCCAACGACTAATTGGTTGCTATGGCATACTGCGCAATGCTCTTTGCCCTGATTTAATGAATTAGCCTGGCTTTGTAGCAACTACACAAACATTTTTGGGCAGTAAGAACAGTGGAGAACGTCTTCACAATTCCATCAAACAGCACAGCTGATCCGACTTTAACCCTTTTTCACTGCCAGACCATTTTGTTTTGTTTTTTTTAAGGATCCCTGACTTCACCAGACTATCAAGAAGGACTCAGAGGAAAAAGGTATGTGAACATGCTTTAAATTTCATCAATTTTCTATTTGCTGGGAATTATATGGGCTAATTTCCTCTAACTTTTCCAAAGCATGCTAGTATTTTCAAGTACAACTAAAGGCTCCTGTAAGACCTTTTAAAAAAGTACTAAATCCAGTTACTATGTAATGCACAATTCTCATAAAGTAAAGAAAAACAAATCCTGACTGAGCCAAATGTCTCACACGCAAACCCTCCCAGACACTGCAACTCACGGTGGGAGGCCAGTACAGAAAGTAGTAGCAGACCTAGGTGTAGCCAGGCAACTGCAACAGCAGTGACTATGCTAGTAATCACACCCATCAATATCTTCTATGCCTCCTGCAGTGCAACCAAACACAGCCTACATGAGAGTGGCAACTCAGTTCTGAATTCAGGAACAGTGCAGCATTGTCACCACACCATCACAGGAAGTTGCCTTTAGTGACAGGGCCAATACGTATTTGTGGGACTTGGCAGGAAAATTAAGAGAAAACTGTAAGTGCAGATGCACTTATAATTGCACTTATATAGTACTTAAAATGGTATTAAACCTAAAAGCTAAGATTATATTGCAGCTTACCAATTCTTAGATGTAATGGGTGCATTAAATTTCTTTTTTAGGCTTTTTTCTTTTTTTCATCTGGAGAGCTGGCTGTTTTTCAAAAGAACAAGCTCTCTTCCAGATGTACTGTATCAGTTTAGCTTTTATGAATTGATGTAAAACCTTTATCCTAAGAAGAACAAAATGCTGTAACTGATCATAAAATGTGAGCTGGAGTATGGCATCATTTGTTAGTGTATTTAAATCTGCTAACACATTTAACATTAGCGTCCCCCTAGACTGACAATATTGTTGTTCAAAGGTGCTTCTCGTGCTTCTTCATCCAGAGTGGGGTCACTCTAATATAGAAAATGTGCTACTGACCAGATCACCAGGTGAAAACAGAGGGGGAAACCTGAAAAAAAACTAAAAAAAAAAAAAAAGTGAAAATACAGCCACCACATCTAATGAATGGTAAGCTGCAATATATTAAATTTTTGGTTTGCCATTAAGCACCACTTTAATTGTGACAGCATAAACCTTTTTTTAATAGAAGACCACAGTTCTCCTATAACATTTTTGTACAACCTGACACAAAAATGGTTGCTTGTATGGGTGTACAGTTCTAGTGATTATTTCTTAATCAGAATAATAATTTTGTGTAGGCAAGTCATCATATGTAAAAAATAATTCAGTAGTATTTTCAATAGTGCTTTAAAATGGTATTAAACCAAAAAAACAAAAAAAAATGTATTATATTGCAGCTTACCAATTATTAGTAACTACATTTATTTCTTTTTTAAGTTTTTTTCCTATAGTTTCACTTGGTGCTCTAGCCAGTAAATATGTTATTTTTCAAATTCCTTTAACAGACCAAGCTGTTCCGCATAAGCGGCAATTAGAGGGCTGAGACAAACCATTTAAACACTCACAGGGGTGCTTATAATGTTCAGTTTTTATTCATTTATTTGTTTACGTAAAGCCTTTAACACCACAAGGAAAAAACTGTTGCTGTAACGGTTTATAAAGTGTTAGCTGGAGTTCGATTTTAAAGTGATTGTAAAGTCTCACATTTTTATAAAATAACAGGCAGTTTTACACTGGAATTGCACAGAGCAGCCCCTGACCTCCATGCCTTTGGTTCCCCACTTCCTATGGTGGCACACCTGCGTACTCGATCTCGTATCCATTTGCACAGATAGCGAGGCTTGACCCTGCACCCTCTTCACAGGATTGGACTGACACCAATGGAACCAATGGATCCCACTGCGCTTAGCAAAGCCTGTGAGAGTGAGGAGAAGAGAAGAGAGGCACTGCAGACGGGCACTGCTCTGGATCGAGTCACTGTAAGGGGGTGATATTTTAACCTAAACATTTTTTCCCTAATGCAAAGAATGCATTAAAGTAAAAAAAGATTTAGGCTTTATATCCACTTTAAAGTGGTTCTAAAGGCAGAAGGTTTTGTTTATGATAATGCAATTTATGCAATATGGTAAAAAAAAATTCTGGGTGCAGCTCCACCCTTACCCCCCCTTATATTTACCTGAGCACCATCTCGATCTAGCAATGTGCAGGGTCTCTCACACAGCAGTAGGAGTCATTGGCTCTTGCTGCTGTTAATCACAGCCAATGAGGAGAGAGAGGGGGCAGGACCAAGCCGTGCTCTGTCCGTCAATAGGCAATGCACTCAGCAGGGAGGTGGAGCCAGGACCGTCATAGGGGGACCTAAAAAGAAGAGGATCAGGGCTGCTCTGTGCAAAACCATTGCACAGAGCAGGTAAGAATAACATGTCATATATATTTTTTTAAATTACAACCTTTAGAATCACTTTAATTCATTAGTAAAGTCTAAATCTGCTAGTGCATCTAACACTACATTCCCATAGACTGATAATGTTGCTGTCCAACGGGTGTCTTTGCTGCTCTTCCATCCAGAGTGGAGGTACCCTAAGACAGGAAGTGTAATACTGCCTGGATCACCAGGTTACAAAGAAAAAAAAAAGCCTAAAAAAGAAAACTAAATCAGCCATCACATTTAAAGAAATACTTCACCCAAAAGGGAAGTTCTGCTTATTTGCATACTCTCCCCCTCCTCTAACATTTGGCACTTTTTTTTTGGGGGGGGGGGGGCAGCTACCTGGGACGGGAACACATCATAGGACCCAGAAGACTGCGGTACCATTCGCAAAGCGCAGAGTGGCTCCCCCATACGCAGTGGGAAACTGGCTGTGAAGCTGCAAGGCTTCACTGATGGTTTCCCTTAGTTAAGATGCCGGCTCCTGGACCCGAAGTCATTTGAAGAATTGCTTCAGGTGAGGCCAATGCTGGATCCCTAGATAGGTAATTGTCCTTATATTTAAAATCTGCAGATTCAGTATTTCTAGCTGCTGACTTTTTTCTTTTTCTGGGGGGAGACTGAAACTGCAATATATTATTTTTTTTTTTATTGTTTATGTGCTTATTGCCTTTTTAAGTACTGGTAGACAATAATTAAATAATCGGCCATAAGGCAACTTTTTCTCCCCTTATAAGCAGCAATCAAAACATCAACTGTTCAGTCTTCAGAAATTCCCTCTAAAATAATGGTTGTTACAGTATTACACTTTGAAAAATCTTAAAGACTCTCAATTCTCATGTGTCAGATGGAAGTTTGATTTCTGGATGGATTCACTGCTTACAGCAACCAATGAAATGCTTTTCAAAGGGAAAGTCCGACTGGTTGCTGCTCTGGGTAAAAGGCATTTCTTTCCTCAGACACTGTGATAAATAAAGCCAATGGCTTTTCACTTTTTTCAAGAAAAAAAAATATCATTGTCTCAGGCACTACAACTAAGTATAAAGAAAGAGTTAATGTCTACATGGATTCAGAGCCAGGAGCACAGAATATGCTGTAAAAATACTGACGGCATCATTGTTGTAAATGTCAGCCAGCCAATTCAGATAACCTCACGATAAATAATAGTAGTAAAGAAATGTGCTCTTTTTCGCTTTTCTACCTGGAATATTATTGCATCCTTCTAATAATGGGCCTAGCATTCCGATGACGTCTGCCTATGTGAAATCCAACACACTCTCATTTTTTCTCACCGTTTCCTGTCAAAGTTTATCCAACTGATAAGACAGACTTGTCAGTCTGAAACGGCAGCTTCTCACTAGCAGAAAAGAATGGCGGTAAGAATTGGTACAAGTTCCCTACAGGGATTCAGATGAACTCTCAGCGGGTCTTGATAAGCGTAAGTTTGAAATACAAAGCAGCTCTAGAGACAGCCAAGATCCAAAGGGAGCCTACGATGATATATAAACCAGCGTCTTTCATAGAAAGCTTTCATTCTAACTAGATGAATTCTACAACAAACTCTGTCGCCTTTCTTCAAGACTTTCAAAGGCTTCCGATATTTTAGGAATACAGAAGCAACAGAGTTAGTCCCCAGTATCAATAATTTGTAATTAGCTTCTGGCAGCCATTGTTTTTGTAGGCACTGAACATTCAAAATATACTGTAAAACCACTGACTGTTGGTAGAGGCATTTTGGGTTTAGAAGTTTCAGTACTGATAAGATTGACACACAAGAAGAGTTTTTAAAAAGGATAGATCCTTATTTACAGTCCTCAAGCCATGAGGTTCAGCAGCTGACTCTGGTCTTGTAACACTTGATAAAGACAAATAGGCTTGTTAACACCTCACACCGCCTAACGTTAATGATGTTTGGATCAAGCAATATATGAGGAAAATGAATGGCCCGTAGACCTGATAAGAAAATCGTACGAAAATTTCCATACGAGGAACAATCAGCCAATTATCTGATCATTAGTATAGTGCTTTCTGATGACAAAAACCAAGGGTGCAAATTTTTATTGTACATGAACATAAAGGTCAATTCTTGTTTAGTGCATACAGTAATGGTACAAATATAATCAAATAAAAAAAAAATAAAAAATCAGAAGCAAAGAACGACCCTACACTTCCTCATCTACTATGCTGGTACATAGATACATTTGCCTTTGTTGATCATGAATTTTCGACCAGTAGAGTCCTCCGAGTCCTCTTGTATTGTTTAAAACAGACTGTGCTACACTAAACAAACAAATTGATGGTAGGCCTTGAGACAAAGAAATTAAATGTGTAAAATAAACCCGCGCCTAGAGCTGATTAGTTAATTAATGCTGCTGTTCATAGGTAAAAACCATCAAAACATAAAAATAATACTACAGTGCAAAAATTAAAGTAAATAATAATAATACCATCAATGAAAAAATTAAATGTAAACTATTAAATAATAATAAAGTCCCAAGTTAAAAACGGTGAAATAAAAAAAAAAAATGTGCCAAAAGGAAATTCAACATGCCCACATCATCTGTGATCACCGTCCAAATTTGATGGACTCTTAGCTTATATGGCTTAAGAGTCAAATAAGCTTTTAAGGTGAGATGTGTTCTCCAGAATAAATCCAAATCAAGGAAAAAAATTGCTTGCTTGACAATCTCCAACGGCCACCAATAGGGTAGATGCAATGCAAAGAAACAATAGGGACACTAATAGTGTAATACTGCAAAACTCTTTAATGTATTAAAACCAAGGCATTTAATGCACTCACATTTGACAAGATAAAAACAAGCCTTATAATTGTAAACTTTCCCCCATCAGAAAGCGTTTGGACCAACTCAATACTGGCTCCCACATAAAAGGAAAGTAAACTGGCAGCAGAGCGACATCCACATTAGAAATAGCTATGACCGGCAGATACGTATTCCCTTCTGAGCAAAAATGGCTGCGGAGTGCTGCAAATAGCGTGCGCTCCACTCACGGGACGTGACCCTGGAGGAGGGGCAAAATGCATCAATTTAATTTCCGGTTCTGACGGAAGCTTTGTGACGTCAAATCCGGTGAGTGGAGCGCACGCCATCTGCGGCGCTCCAGAGTGAACTGTAGACTAAGAATATTAAAAATGACCCTCTGAAGGTTTAAAAGAAAAGAAAGAAAAAAAAAAAGAAAAAACCCCACCCAGTGTATTGATGTGCCAATGTCCTCAGGTCAGCACCACTCTTTGCATTTTCCAGGCCTGCCCATTAGCCGGAGAAGACCAAAGAGGATGTGACCAACCAGAAAAAGATATTAATAATAAAAAAAAAAAAAAGCATAACATAATGGAGTAAAGGTTGAGCAAGGGAGCAGAGAGGTTGGGCTTTAAGATAAAGGCCTCATTTTTGTGCCCATAATGCAGCAGTCCAGCCTGCTGCATTTATTTCAGTCAGCACTATAACCCTTGGAAACAATTTTTCAGCTGCCATTCATATTTCAATAAATGTCAGGAACACAAGTTTAAAGATATACTATAAAGATTAACCTCATTGGCTGATCTCCACCCATCCAAATTACCTTATTTTCTAGTTAAATTCTTTCTTGATATACAGTAGGCACAAGTGATCTATTGATGAAAGCCTCCTACAATACAGTTTTATGATTGGCGGTCCTTACAAGGGAAAAAAAAAAAATCACAAAATGTAAGGATAGGTATTCTGGTAATCCCATCACCAATGGCTCATAAATAGATTTGCAAAATTTTCTCATGAAGGGGTAGGTTAGGAAAAAGGTACAAATGTGTCACAATAAAAATCAGAATAAAAACTTGAAAATTTTCCTCTGAAAACAAAGTCTGAATATAATTTAAAGAGACTCCATAAGTTGATCCACTTTCCTTATGATCAACGACCAGGAGGAGATAATAAATGCAGTTTATGACCTTGTGACACATGTCCTGACACGGTCCTGATAGTGTATTAAAATTAAACTTTCTTTACACCCTTAATTTATTATGTGTTCCATGTAGATAGTTTGCCAGCTGAATGAACAGATTGCCAAATAGCAAATGTGACACCTGAGAACAATGCTAACCGCTGAGGTCATGATTCCCAATATTGTAGACTGACAGAGGTTAAGAACCTCCTGATTAAGTCACCAGCCCTGCTGACAAAGTAGCTATTGACTTGCTGCTAGATTAATTGCGCCATGTACAAAGTCTCATGCTTGCATCGCTTTGAATATTTCTAAAAACTTTGGAAAGAGGAAAAAAACAAAGTAAAAATTCTTTGAGCAATCGTATCCTCAAAAGATTTTGTTTTTTTCTGAACACACATGGTCTACTTTTGGGCGTATTTATAAAAAAATTGCATAACTGTGGATCCATCAAAACTGCATGTAAATTTGTTCAGTGATAATGGGGCAAAATCAAAAGTTCTCAGGCTATGTTCTCTGCAAACCAAGAATGTATGAATGGGTAAAGTACAGTATTATTGTCACTTGATGGCACTGGCCATCATAGGAAATAAGTATGCTTGTTGGCTCATTTTAGTGGCCATAATGTGGTATTTTCCTCATTCGCACATTTTATCTGAAGAGAATGTAGCCTGAAAACATTTGATTTTGTCACATTCACAGAGAAAGAAATTACAGACAGTTTCAATGGATGACCAGCTATGCAATTTTTTTTATATATACACCCTTTTACATCACCTGTAAAATAATATGTTCATGATGTACCTCCCTAAAAAGATACCTAAAGCTGGGTAACATACAAGCCAAAAATTGGCAGAAAACAGTCAGTTTTGCAGTAACCAGACAACGTTTGGCCCATGTGTATAGCCCACTGGGTTGAACAAAAAAAAAAATTAGGGATGTACACAATCAGACAAAAAAACCACAGTCCTAGAACATAAAGAAGGTATTTAACTATCAATGTGATGAGATAAGGGAAAACAAAGTTGGCATAATAAACATACAAAAATGCTCCAATAAAGAAGTCCTCACAACACTAACTTGGCTTGGTCCACAAAAGTGGGAAGTAAAAGATTCATCAACTAAAAAATTGACAGTGCCACCATTAGGTAAACATCAAGAGACTATCTCGGTGGTTTCAGAAAAAAAGGTCTTCTCTCTATAAGTGCTCGGTGGAATAAACCTGAAAAGGACATAGCATCATATCTAATCATCATATCTAATTAGATAACCATTGGAGGGTTAAGACAAATGGAAAATTAATAAAAAAAAAAATTACAGTATACAGTTGCAAGAAAAAGTATGTGAACCCCTTGGGATTACGTGGAGTTTTGCATGAATTGGGCGTAAAATGTGCTCTGAATGTCATCTAAGTCACAACAATAGAAGAACACAGTCTGCTGAACATAATACTACACAAACATTAGATGTTGCCATGGTTTAATTGCACATAAACATGTAAACATTCACAGTGCAGGGAGGAAAATGTATGTGAACCTTTGGACTTAATAACTGGTTGACCCTCCTTTGGCAGCAATAACCTAAACCAAACGTTTCCTGTAGTTGCAGATCAGACCTGCACAACGAGTAATTTTGGACCACTCCTCTTCACAAAACTGTTTCAGTGTAGCAATATTCTTGGAATTTCTGGTGTGAATCGCTCTCTTAAGGTCATGCCACAGCATTTCAATTGGGTTGAGGTCAGGACTGGGCCACTCCAGAAGGCGTATTCTGTGCTGTTGCAGCCATTGTTTTGTTGAATTACTTGTATGCTTTGGGTCATTGTCCTGTTGCATCACCCATCCTCTGCGGAGCTTCAGTTGGCAGACAGATGGTCATACGTTTTCCTGCAAAATGTCTTGATAAACTCTGGAATTAATTTTCCCATCAATGACAACAATCCGTCCAGGCCCTGAGGCAGCAAAGCAGCCCCAAACCATGATGCTCCCTCCGCCATGTTTTACAGTGGGGGTGAGGTTTTGATGTTGGTGTGCTGTGCCTTTTTTTCTCCACACATAGTGTTGTGTGTTCTTCCCAAACAACTCAATCTTGGTTTCATCTGTCCACAGTATATTTTGCCAGTAGTGCTGTGGAACATCCAGGTGCTCTTTTGCAAACTTCAAACGTGCTGCAATATTCTTTTTGGACAGCAATTGCTTCCTCTGTGGTGTCCTCCCATGTACTCCATTCTTGTTTAATGTTTTCCTTATTGTAGATGTGTCAACAAAAATGTTAGCATGTGCCAGAGATTTCTGTAGGTCTTTAGCTGACACTCTGGGATTCTTCTTTACCTCATGCAGCATTCTGCGCTGTGCTCTTGCAGTTATTTTTACAGGACGACCTCGCCTAGGGAGAGTAGCAACAGTGCTAAACTTTCTCCATTTGTAGACAGTCTGTCTTACCATGGACACATGAACATCAAGGCTTTTGGAGATACTTTTGTAACCCTTTCCAGCTTCATGCAAGTCAACAATTCTTGATCGTAGGTCTTCTGAGAGCTGTTTTCTGCAAGGCATGGTTCACATCAGACCGTGCTTCTTGAAACCAGTAAACCCAAAACAGGTGTGTGTTTTTTAAGGGCAGGACAGCTGTCAGCAACACATCCAATATCATCACACTGATTGGAGTCAAGGTTGGCTCACTCCTGGCTCCAATTAGCTCTGGGAGAAGTCATTAAGCTAGGGCCTCACGTACTTTTTCCTCCCTGCACTGTGAATGTTTACATGTTATGTGCAATTAAACCATGGCAATATCTAATGTTTGTGTAGCATTATGTTCAGCAGACTGTGTTCTTCTATTGTTGTGACTTAGATGACGTTCAGAGCACATTTTATGCCCAATTCATGCAAACCTCCACGTAATTCCAAGGGGTTAACATAGTTTTTCTTGCAACTGTAAGTGCCAATGATACACACTAACTTACAGCTATCAATTTTATACTGAGGTATGGGGATCCTTCTCCATAGACCCCCAGTGTAAGGGGGTCTTTTTCCATTGACCTCTAATGTAACTTTCCTTTTTCCACTAACTCCCAATGTAAAGAGGCCTGCCCCTTCTCCACTGACCCTCAATGTTAAGGGGGCTCATTTCCACTGCCCCCCAATGTAAGGGGACTCATTGCCGCTGACCCCCAGTGTAAAGTGGCACTTCTCCACTGAACCCCGACATAAAGGAGGCATTTCAATTTTCACTGTCTACATTCCTTTTCTGACCATTATTCTTTACTACATGCTTAATTGCCAAAAAGACTTAATGTTGCATAAAACAAGGAGGAGCTAATATATTATCTACATTAGATGTCAAAAGCCTAAATATGTCACATCCCATTATATCTATTCCCAGTCACACTAATGTACCACAAAATGGAGATATAACCATTTTTAGAAAGGGATTCCCTGAGTCCAGAAATTAATTTCAAGGGTTTCTTCATTTTAAAATTGTTGCCAATGGCCAGATTAGATTATCCTCACCTTTACAGCGGTCATACACAGCACATCGGCTGACTTTAAGCTCTCAGGGGGGGGGGTTCTCACCTCTCCTCCAACCTCTCCTGGCCCCTTGTCCCCTGGTGCCCCAATGGGGAAAAAAACAGCTGCCTCCCACGCTTCCAGCGCCAGGCAGCCAGTTTTCAATTTTGCGGCCCACCCACCGGAGATCACAGGATCGAGTCTTCCCGCGGAGACCGCAGTTGAAGCCCCAGTCTCGATTTCGGGTCCCCCACTGCCCCTACCTGAGGGTGGGCTGGATCCCAGGGGTGAAGATGACCTGGCATCAGCAGCATCCCTGCGGTCTTCCCCTCCAGGTCTAAGGGATGCTGAGCTTCTGCACCATTTCAAGGCGATGCTACAGTCGGAACTGTCCTCCGCTAAAAGGACTTTTAAAAGGAGTGGACTGAGGCTGGAGTCAGTGCATCAAGAGCCACCACACACAGACGGATCCTGGACATGGGCTTCAAATGTTGTATTCCTCTTGTCAAGCCACTCCTGAACAACAATTTCAGAAGCGTCTTACCTGGGCGAAAGAAAAAACAGACTTGGTCTGTTGCTCAGTGGTCCAAAGTCCTCTTTTTTGATGAGAGCAACTTTTGCATCTCATTTGGAAACCAAGGACCCAGAGTATGGAGGAAGAATGGAGAGGCACACACTGCAAGATGCTTGAAGTCTAGTGTGCAGTTTCCACAGTCTGTGTTGATTTGGGGAGCCATGTCATCTGCTGGTGTTGGTCCACTGTGCTTCATTAAGTCGAGGGTCAACACAGCCCTCTACCAGGAGATTTTGGAGCACTTCATGCTTCCTTATGCAGACAAGCTTTATGGGGATGCTGACTTCAATTTCCAGAAGGACTTGGCTCCTGTCCACACTGCCAAAAGCACCAAAACCTGGTTCAATGACTGTGGGATTACTGTGCTTGATTGGCCAGCAAACTCGCCTGACCTGAACCCCATAGAGAATCTATGGGGCATTGCCAAGAGAAAGATGAGAGACATGAGACCAAACAATGCAGAAGAGCTGAAGGCCGCTATTGAAGCATCCTGGTCTTCCATAACACCTCAGCAGTACCACAGGCTGATAGCTTCCATGCCACGCCGCATTGAGGCATTAATTGCTGCAAAAGGGGCCCAAACCAAGTACTGAGTACATATGCAGGCTTATACTTTTCAGAGGTCCGATATTGTTCTATGTACAATCCTATTGATATTGATTGCATGTAATGTTCTAATTTTCTGAGATTGTGGATTTGGGGTTTTCATGAGCTGTAAGCCATAATCATCAAAATTATGACAAATCACGGCTTGAACAATCTTGCTTTGCATGTAATGAGTCTATCTTATATATTAGTTTCACCTTTTAAGTTGAATTACTGAAATAAATGAAATTTTGCATGATATTCTAATTTTTCGAGTTTCACCTGTGTATACTTTTTTTTTCAACCGCAGAGTAAAATCTGAATTAATAAATAAACCAATTAGATGAATGACTTGGAAACTGTCACGCAAAAAACACGACTCACTAAAATTATCACAAAGAAGAAATCTCATGCAAATGAAAAGGCTGGATCTTGGGTAAATTCAATCTGAGACACGCTCACCTTTCCAACGCCAGGAATTCTTGCTACTTGACAAACATGATTAATATGCCAATTACCAAGGCCTGTATTTCGTGATTTCCTCCTGTTGCTGCCTGCAGATTTCAATGCAGCCCAATTCCTTTTCTTAATGTCTTATACCAAAACACATCAATAGCCGCTGCAAGAATTTCTCTATTTGGCTATAAAAAGGATCTTGAGCTTTTAATATAATCAATACTATAACCAGAGTGTATTTTCTATTCAAGCTTTTTGTTCTGCAGCATCATAATGCTTGCAGTTGCACTTGTAACAAAGAGAAAGTAGAGACATTGGACTGTTCACTTTGCAAGGGAAGTTGTGCTTTGCTGGTGGACTTTCCCACAGCTTAATGAATGTGGTGAAGCTGTGCTAATATACATCATCCAATTACATGCAAGCAACATTTTTTTTTAATCTTCCTTAATTGTGATTGGTCGAACTTTGCAAAGTGAAATTGCACAGCATTCGTTAAGCTCTGGAGAATGGTCCTTTGAAAAGTCAACAGTCAATCTGCGTTAAGTAACTCATTATTTAGAATGTGTGTAGATATGAAAAAGCCACAAAAGATTAGGTCATTCATCTTGGATCTGAGATTCTAGGTTCCTAATTTGAGCTGCTTCTGACCTCCTAAACTTTTGCATTCCCACTGACTTGTATGGGAAGATGAGCAGTTATAATGCAAACAAATGCCGGAGTGCACAAGTCCTTAACATGTTGGCCATAACAACCACACTTAAAATGTTGACTCTCAAATGTAATTTTCCAGTACAGAAGCTGGTTGCTATAAGGTAACACACTTCATGACGCGCTTCAGAAACTTCCATATATATGAAGTGTTCATCTTGATCCAGGGAAAGGCACTGCTGATAGAGGCACTTTCACACAACTTGAAGGTTACCTATAAAGGTAATTGGAAGTTTTCAAGCAATTATTCTTTTCACAAACAATGTGAAGAAAATTAGACTTACAAATTCTTTTAGATGCGCCACAAGAAAATGCTTAGGCAATGAAACGCGTTTTCCTTATTACTGTTGGGCTGCCACTAAACAAAGGAATAACAACGTCTTGACTGCGATACAAAACTGAATAAAGTAAATAAAAATGCAAGTTTTCTAAGAATGTCTTGAGAACACTGAGAACTAGTATCTAATTTTGAACTATATTAAAGCTGAGCTCTAGGTATGGTGTTTATTGCATAGTTACATTGGCTTAGCTTGGACCAATGTACAGTTGCAAGAAAAAGTATGTGAACCCCTTGGGATTACGTGGAGGTTTGCATGAATTGGGCATAAAATGTGCTCTGAACGTCATCTAAGTCACAACAATAGAAGAACACAGTCTGCTGAACATAATACTACACAAACATTAGATATTGCCATGGTTTAATTGCACATAACATGTAAACATTCACAGTGCAGGGAGGAAAAAGTATGTGAGGCCCTAGCTTAATGACTTCTCCCAGAGCTAATTGGAGCTAGGAGTGAGCCAACCTTGACTCCAATCAGTGTGATGATATTGGATGTGTTGCTGACAGCTGTCCTGCCCTTAAAACACACACACCTGTTTTGGGTTTACTGGTTTCAAGAAGCACGGTCTGATGTGAACCATGCCTCGCAGAAAAGAGCTCTCAGAAGACCTACGATCAAGAATTGTTGACTTGCATGAAGCTGGAAAGGGTTACAAAAGTATCTCCAAATGCCTTGATGTTCATGTGTCCACGGTAAGACAGACGGTGTAATGGACCGCCTGACAGCACCTCTATCAATCCCCTGGCAGAGCCTCCCCAGAGTGCGGAGTCTAAGCACCGGAGCACTTGTTCACCAGGGCCCCTGATGGTGGGGATGGACTTGGAGCGCTCCGGTACCAGGTCGCAGCTGCTAGGTATCTCCAACAGGGGTAGAGGAGTCTGACAGGAGCTCCAAGGGGCTAAGAGTCTGATATGAGGAAGCCTAGTGATCCCTGCGGGATGGATGGATGGATGAGCTAAATCAGAGTCATACAGGCCGGGTGGGCAACTAGCGGGTCGGTGAGGTACAAAACGGTAGGCAAAGGATAGTCGGGTCACACGCAGGGTCAATACCAAAAGATCAGATTTAAAGGGGAACATCCAAGAGCAGAGTCAGGTAGGCCAAGGGTCAGGACAGGAGAAGGCAGCAAGGTCAAACAATCCAGATCAAGATTTTTTTTTTTTTCCCATCAGACTGAATCACAACTACTCAGCAGTAACTGTCAAAAATAAGAACTTAACTGAGCTGTGTTCCTTGCATCATCTAGGACAGTAAAAGGCAAATACAAAAGCTAAAAGACCCCAATTTCTCAGGGAGGCTCCCGCCTCCCCTCCCACCACCTCCTATACCTCCATAACGCATTCGCACCATCCTCTCCCATCCGCTTTCTTTCCACCACTAGCATAAAAGTACAATTTAGCAAAACACCAGTCAACACAATCACTTTCCGACAGATCCAACTTCCCCTTTTGCAAAGCACACCGGGCCTCCCACATCACCTCTCTAAAAATAGCCGAAAACACATACGCCCGCCTTTGTACCACCTTCCCTCCTTCCACTAGTCCAAACACTCCAGCTTCAAAAGTAATATTCTGAACACCCACCACCTTATGCACAAATCCACCCAACCTCCTCCACACTTCCTTTGCAAAGCCACAATCCCAAAAAACGTGCCTGACATTCTCAACTCCCCCACAACCTTCTCTTGGACACCTCTCACTCCTCACCAAATCTCTCCCTTTCAGGAAATCCATTGTAAGCAAGACATTATGCAACGACATCCATACAACTTCCTTCTGTTTATTTGTCACCCCTACCATTCCCATATTCCTCCAGCAATCTTCCGTCTGTTTCGAGCCCAAGCCCCTGATGTTAGTTAATAGCTCTGCCCTCCTCAACCATCTCCAAAGACTCTCTTTCTTCCCCGCCTCCTGCCCCAACTCACCCAGAGAGTGGTCTCTAAAAAACTTCCCCATGCCAAGATAATATGCAGGGGACACTAGGGACATGGGCTGCGTAAGGTCCTTCTCACACCACCCCCATCTCAACAGAGGCCATCCTATCAAAAACCTCATTAAGGCAGCTACAGCACCACCCGTGTCAAAGGCCTTCCAATGCACCAACCACCACTGTATCTCCAGGAACCGGGCAATATTGGGAAAGTCATAACCTCCCAAAGACACAGCCTTCATCACCACCTCCCTAGCCACTCTCTCCATTTTGGACCCCCAAAAGAACTGGAATAACATCCGGGTCACAGTTTGACACATCCTCTTATTAAATGGAAAGATCACCCCAAAGTATAACAACACAGGGAGAACTACCGCTTTAACAATAAGAGTCTTTCCAGATAAGGACAGCCTCCTCATCTTCCACAGCCCCAGCTTCTTGACCACCTTCCCTATACTCCTCTCAGCATTCACCTGATTCATTAAATTCCTCTCAAAATGGACTCCCAGGACATCCAACTCCTCCACCTTCTCCAAACTACTCCGGGACACATCACAGGATCCGCTAAGAACACAAACCTTGCTCTTACTCCAATTAATCCTCAAACCAGACATTCCACCAAAAATTTTAAGCTGCAATTCAGCCCTTCCCAGATCTCTAGCGGACCCACACAAGAGCGTGATATCATCCATATAGCAGAGAGCCTTGGAGCATTCATTCCCACAGCCCGGTACAAACATCCCTTGAAAGACCTTGTCCTTCTGCAGGTGCCTCAGCAACGGCTCCATGACACAAATGAAGGCGATCGGCAACAGGGGGCACCCCTGGCGCACCCCGGACCTCACCTCCACCGCCCCCGTCAAAGTGCCATTTACCAGGATCCTACTCTGCACACCCTGGTACAGACCCTCCACCATAGCCACAAAACCTCCAGGCAAGCCCATCTGCCTCAATACAGCAAATAAATACCTGTGAGACACCCGATCGTATGCCTTCTCTAAATCTATGCCAGCCACCACCAAAGGGGTGTTATTGCTCTGAGCGTAATATATCAGATCCCTCAAGAGGATCAGGTTATCAGAGATTCGCCTGCCAGGCACTGCACACACCTGCCATTTTCCAATTACTCCAGAAATAATACCACTCAGTCTATTGGCCAAAAGTTTTGCCAAGATCTTATAATCACAGTTGAGCAACGTGATTGGCCTCCAATTCTTAACCTCCCTTTGATCCCCTTTCTTGTATAACAATGTAATTATACCCTCCCTCATTGATCTGGACACCACCTTCCTCTCAAAACATATTTTCATCACTTCCACCACATACTTTCCCACCACTGGCCAGAATTTCACGTAGAACTCTATGGGCAATCCATCCTCCCCTGGGGTCTTGTTCCTGCTCATACTCCTCACAACACCCTCCACTTCTACCTCCGTCACAGGATCCAACAGAGTTTCAGCTTCCTCATCACCCAGATTTCCTTCCACCACAGCACAGTAATTTTCAATCTCCTCCTCCTTACCACCTCCACTCCCATCATACAATCTATCATAGAATGCCTTGACCGCCTCCTCCATCCTTGCCCCATACACCTCCTCGCCTCCTTCCAGTACAGTCTGAAAAACCCTCTTTGGGCCAAAGGTCTTCTTAAAAAAGAATCTGGAGCATTGTTCGTCCTCTTCCATCACCTGGATCTTAGCCCGGAAGACAATCTCCCTGCCCCGCTTCTCCAGAAAAACCTTCCTCTCCTCCCGAACCTCCTTTATCTCCTTTTCCACCTCCACTCCCATCTTTTTACACTGCAGCAAAAAATGCAGCCTGTCTATCAAGTTCCGACTCTCCTCCCGTTTCTTCCGTGCCTTCTCACTCCCCAATTTCTTAAAAAAACCTCCAATCCGTCTCTTTGCCCAATCCCACAACTCCAAAGCATCCTCAAAAAACCGCTTCCTGAAGGTTAGTCCCTCAAAGAAGGACACAAAGGCTTCAAACACACCCTCCTCCTCCAAACAAGCCCAGTTCAACTTCCACAGCCCCCTTCCAAACTGCACCCCTGCTTCCAAATCAAAAGAAGCAGTAATCAGGCAGTGATCAGAAAACAGAGTAGGCTCCACACGGTACCCCTTAATCTTAACAAAATGTGAGACAAAAATAAAATCTATCCGGGACCTAACTGATCCCTTATCTGAAAAAAAGGTAGAGGAAGGCTTCCCCTTTTCCACCTCCATCCCCACATCTTTCAAATGAAAGTCCCCCACCATCTCATTTAGCACCTTAGAGGACACATCAATTCTCCCTCCCTCTCCACTCACCCCCTCTCTCTCCGCACTCGTCCTCACACAGTTAAGGTCTCCAACAAGCATTGTTGGGACTCTTCCAGGCAGCCACAATTTCATGGTATTCAGGAAATCACACCGCTCTCTCCTATCAGCCGGGGCGTAGCAGTTCAACACACGAAACCTCTTCCCCAGAAATTCCAACATCACCACCTGCAGTCTACCGGGCACCACCACCTCATGGGACACACACTGCACAGCAGCATTCTTAATTAGAACCCCCACACCTTCACTCCGTACCCCACACATAGGAGCCCAGAAGGATGCCCCCTGCTTCCACTCCGCTTCAAGACCTCTCCCCATTCCACATTCCTGCAGACAAATCACATCTGCCTTCACATTACTTAACTCCTCCAAGATCACCGCCCTCCTCTCCCTAGAAACGACACTCCTTACATTGATGGAGCTAATGGTCAGCGCCATCATAATGAAATAAATGAGCCAACAGACAGCCATCATACAGAATATTAATGGTCCATCTGTGACCCATCCATACTCAAACTCAAGCCACTCCCATGACTCTTCTGACGTCTCCTTGGCACAGGAGAGCTGGCAGACTCCGCCTCGGAATCCCCATCAAATGGTGTGGGAGTGCTGCTACCACCGCCCGCCTCCTGCACCTCCACCCGCGCTCTTTTACTGGCCGACAGAGCCTCCGCCCCCGGCACATACACCACCAGCCGCTGCCCACATTCCAGGCTAGCTTCGCTGTCAACGTCCTCAAATTCCTCCCCCTCGTCACTCGAGGACAGACCACCCATCAGCGCCTCCAACACTCCAGGACCGGAGGCACTGGTTAACATGAAGTCCTTCTCCCACTGCAGATCCTCCTCTCCCGGCGGAGACAACAGTAGACGCCGCTCCTCCTCCTCTCCACCGAAGACTCTAGGCACGCCCCCTTCCACTCCGGTGCCGGCCTCCCCCGCCTCGGGCACAGCGTTCCCGGAGCCGGCGTTCCCGCTCACCCCCGCACACCCGGTGGCTACACCGGAACCCCCGGCTCCGTTCACTTCCGCTGCAACCTCGGTGGGCGCAGTGTCATCAGCCGAAAAGACAGGGGGCTGGACAGGCGGATCCCTACCAACGGGTCCCGCACCATCCTTCACCTCCCATTCCTTCCTCCCCGGCCTCGACTGCCCTTTAGCTCCCACCTTCTCCTGTTGTCCAGTAAGTCTCTTCTCCACCGCAGCCCATCTCTTCGCTGCAAAGTATTCCTCACACTGTTTAGCCAAATGGCCTGTTTTTTTACAAATGTCACAGAGCTTCCTATCTCTGCACTCTCCCGAGGGATGACCCTCTTTCTTGCAAAATCTGCACTTAGGTCTCAGTTCACAGTCTCCACTTGTATGGCCATACACAAGACATTTCCTGCAGTAACTAGGCTGCCCTGGGTAAAAGAGAAAGCCCCTCTCACCTCCAATGGTAAAGACTGCAGGGGGCCTCCGCACCCCTCCTACACAGTCAGGATCCATTTTAAACCTTCCCATGAAACGATACTTTCCAGACCAAATCCCATATCTGTTCAGGACTCTTTCTCCCCCTCTCAACTCATCACAGTAGGTGTGCAAGAATGCCCACACCAGATGTAAGTCCGCAAAGGGGTTGTACATATGCACAGTTATTACCTTTTCTTCTTGCATGAACAGTGGTGTTACCTCAAACTTTCCCATGACAGCAGAATCCACAGCTCCTCTGGCCTTCTCGTACGCATTCCAACACACCTCGGTAGATATAAAAGTAATGTCGTAAATTCTCTGCTGCGGAAAATCCTGCAAACACATAATATCCCTTACCGCCAAGCCTAGGGAATCCAGCAACAAATCCACCACGACCATCCTTAAATCCACGACATCCTTAAATTCCGGCTTCACCGTAAAGCGCAGTGAATCTCTCATTCCACGAGTCCCCATGTTCGACACCCAATCGTGTCTCGCCTCCAGATAGAATAACACCCGGAGGGTGCCCCTAAAAAAAGGGAACCCCCCGGCAGCTCTCCCAGCAATAGACCAAACCACCAAACACAGGTAACAGCATACAAGACCATTCGGCAACAAGTGTTTGTGCAGAGCTGGCTTAAATAGGCCGCCCTGCACCTGACAGGTGCAGCCTAGGTCCTAGTGCCTGCCTAGTACTGTCAAGACGACGGGTGCGCCTGGGTCCTAGTGCCCTGCCACCTACACATCTTGGCAGACACCTACGCCTGTGTAGACCCATGCGTCGCGATGGTCCCTGACAGATTGTCTACAAATGGAGAAAGTTTAGCACTGTTGCTACTCTCCCTAGGCGTGGTCGTCCTGTAAAAATGACTGCAAGAGCACAGCGCAGAATGCTGCATGAGGTAAAGAAGAATCCCAGAGTGTCAGCTAAAGACCTACAGAAATCTCTGGCACATGCTAACATTTTTGTTGACACATCTACAATAAGGAAAACATTAAACAAGAATGGAGTACATGGGAGGACACCACGGAGGAAGCCATTGCTGTCCAAAAAGAATATTGCAGCATGTTTGAAGTTTGCAAAAGAGCACCTGGATGTTCCACAGCACTACTGGCAAAATATACTGTGGACAGATGAAACCAAGATTGAGTTGTTTGGGAAGAACACACAACACTATGTGTGGAGAAAAAAAGGCACAGCACACCAACATCAAAACCTCATCCCCACTGTAAAACATGGCGGAAGGAGCATCATGGTTTGGGGCTGCTTTGCTGCCTCAGGGCCTGGACGGATTGTTGTCATTGATGGGAAAATGAATTCCAGAGTTTATCAAGACATTTTGCAGGAAAACGTATTACCATCTGTCCACCAACTGAAGCTCCGCAGAGGATGGGTGATGCAACAGGACAATGACCCAAAGCATACAAGTAATTCAACAAAACAATGGCTGCAACAGCACAGAATACGCCTTCTGGAGTGGCCCAGTCAGAGTCCTGACCTCAACCCGATTGAAATGCTGTGGCATGACCTTAAGAGAGCGATTCACACCAGACATCCCAAGAATATTGCTACACTGAAACAGTTTTGTGAAGAGGAGTGGTCCAAAATGACTCCAGATCGTTGTGCAGGTCTGATCTGCAACTACAGGAAACGCTTGGTTGAGGTTATTGCTTCCAAAGGAGGGTCAACCAGTTATTAAGTCCAAAGGTTCACATACTTTTTCCTCCCTGCACCGTGAATGTTTACATGTTATGTGCAATTAAACCATGGCAACATCTAATGTTTGTGTAGTATTATGTTCAGCAGACTGTGTTCTTCTATTGTTGTGACTTAGATAACGTTCAGAGCACGTTTTATGCCCAATTCATGCAAAACTCCACGTAATCCCAAGGGGTTCACATACTTTTTCTTGCAACTGTATGTAAACAAATTCAATATATGTGGGTCTTGTGTGGAATAGGAGAAAAATTGTAGCAATAGCCACTACTACAGTTATCATTGCAGTCTTCCTGATCTTATGCCAAGTGGCTCCTCTGTATAGAGAACGCAGTGAATTGCTCACTCAGCATTCAACAGAGCACCTTGTATTTTTTTCAGTGAATACAAGGAGTTATTTGATTGGTCAAGGTGGAGAGGCAGGGTGCTGACAATACAATCTACACCTCATTCAAACAGAGAATGCTTTCTATTCATTAAATAAATATATTATTATTTATTACAGGTACTTATATAGCGCCTTCAATTTATGCAGCGCTTTACATATATATTGTACATCAAGGGCATACAATCTAAAGTTCTTAATTTACATTCATACATACACATACTAGGGCCAATTTCCCTTGTCTCCTCCTCCCATGCTCATCTCCAGGACTTCTCCAGAGCTTCCCCATGTTCTGGAACTCTCTACCCCAATTTATCAGACTATCGCCTAATCTGCTCACTTTTAGGTGATCTCTGAAAACCTGTCTCTTCAGGGAAGCCTATCCTGCCCTCAGCTAATAATGGAATCTTCTATTCCTCCTACCAGTCCATCCCCCACAGTTATTACCTTTTGTACCACTAGCCCCTCCCTCTTGTATTGAACTGTATTGTTGCTGTATTGTCTTCTGTTATATTGTAAAGCGCAGAGCAAACTGTTGGTGCTATATAAATCCTTATAATAATAATTTAGATAGGAACCAATTCACCTACCAGTCTTTGGTGTGCGGGAGGAAACCAGGGTACCCAGAGGAAACCCACGCAGGCAGAGGGAGAACATGCAAACTCCAGGCAGGTGGTGCCCTGGTTGGGATTCGATTGCAAGTGTATAATCCAAACGCACACGTTTCTGCGTTAAAAATGGCTATGTGTATAAGTGGGTGCTGCAGTGACCGTCGGCTGGAACCAAACAAAATCAGCAAGGAAAAAATGTCACCAGCACACCAAGGATCACCAATATGGGTCCAAAGGTTTTAATAAACCATCACATAGTTACAGCAAGGCAACGTTTCGGAGTCTCGCAGGACCCCTTCATCAGGCATGTGGTCAGGCATGCAAGACTCCGAAACGTTGCCTTGCTGTACCTATGTGATGGTTTATTAAAACCTTTGTACCCATATTGGTGATCCTTGGTGTGCTGGTGACATTTTTTCCTTGTGGTTGGGATTTGAACCAACAACCCTAGTACTGCCAGGTGGAAGTGCAAGGTGTTCTGTGAATGGCAGCCATGTCAAGCAAGAGTGACATGCATTACTGGGCTATTCGTTTTGAATGGTACCACAAAGCATTAAGGGTTTCTACACGTCTCTGTGCAGTGAAAACAGTTTGAACCAATGTAAGTATGCATGTATCAAGCCTGGAAGATCCCCAAGGAAGCTGAACTACTACAGTAATCGCCATTAGCTTCTGGGTCCTGTACCAAACAGCTGCCCTGCTGCTTAGCATCACTTGCTCGACACAGGCACCATTAAAAGAACACTTCATATTTTCTCAGTGAATGCAAAGCGTTCTTTGATTGGGCAAAGTGGAGATTGTGACATCACCATTCCACCTCTCTGCCTTGCAATGCTTGAGAATGCTTTGCGTTCATTGAGAAAATGCAAAGTGTTCTCTGAACGGCACCCATTCCAAGCCATGCACAGGACCTGGAAGCTAGTGGTGAACACTGTAGTAGCTTCCACATGGATCTTCCAGGTATGACACATTCTGGGCAATGTAACTTTGCAAAAAAATATGGATCCCTTGAATTCTGCCTTAACCATGTTAGGGTACATTGGCAGACCATTCATTCTGAATGTGCTGGCTTAGCATAACATACATTAATGCACTGCAAATATGTAACAAATTCAAGACTGTGGAAAAGATTTAAAAAAATGGTGTCTGGTGAGTACTTTAGGCATTTTCTCTGTTAAATTTCATTTGTTACCATATACACTCAAAAGGGGTAGTTTGGGGACATTTGTATTGTCTGTACACATCATTCTGTAAGTGGAAATTCACTTTAACTGTAAATAGCAGTATCCATTTCCCAAGTGGAGCTGAAAAATCTGAAATTGGTTCAGCTTCAGTATTATTGAGAACTATTTTCTTTTAAAATAGGAATGGGAATAAGTGTCCAATACAGACAGCACTTTGTATACAGATATTGCTCTTCCTTGGCCAACAAGCACAGAAAAGTAATCTACACAACGGGGTCTTACCAGGAAAGAGACAAAAAAAATTTCAGTTAGGAAAACTGCAGCATTTAAAGTGCTTGATCGGAACTTGACACTACAAAGATCTAACTGTTTATTGGCTCTTATTACCTTAGATATGGTCACTTTAGCTCTTTCATGATACTACACTGCAGTGTAACCATGCAGGATATGGTGACAAGGGACTAAAGCAATCAAAAAGCCCCCCAACCGAATCAGTATGTCACACATTAAAGCCTTCATGAAACCAAAAGTATTCACATGAATACCCAAGAAATACCCATGAAAAAGCTGCACGCAGTTTGGAAAAAACAGCTCTAAAACATTAAACTATATATGCATTATACACCAGCAGTTCTGGATGAGAGTCTGGCCAATGGGCATATAAGTATATTATCCATGAACCGCCCATTGCCCTGAAATGAGGAATAATCCTCTTATTTTTGGAATATGTGATAGAATGAGATGTGGGAATACCTTCCAATATAAGAAGGCTTTACTGGGCATGACAATATAAACAAAGTATTTATCAAGGGCAGAGTACCTACATAATGGATGGCAACTATTGCAAATAGACCCATTCCAATCTTAAAATATTTTGTAATTTAAAGAATATCAGGCAAAAAAACTGACTTACAGCAGTCTCTCAATTTTTTTAACACAGAGGAACATTTGAAATAACTTTCTGGTCTTAGGATACTACTAATAATTCCTATATCCATAGCTCATGGTAAGGTAATGTGATGGCCAGAGGAAAGAATGCTTCTTACATTTGTGGTCAGTAGAAAGAATCACCAACTTTGGATAGCGAAAAAGATCGCTGGTGTCACAGTGGGTGATAACTGAATAAGCCCCGTTGGGTGGGGCAAAACGAGTCAGTGGGAGAGGCTGAAGCCTATTTGATTTCCACACCAAAGTGGCTGGCTGGGAAAATGACATCTTTTTCATTTATTGCAGACATTGCTCTGGATGGGCTTCTTTATAGCCTGCTCCCATTCACCTGAGGATCTCTGGAACATTATTCCTGGCTTAGAGAAGCATTGTAAATTTAGCATACAGATCAGTGGTGAGAGTGGTTACTAATCTGAGAAGCAAGACCTACACAATGCCCAAGGACCCTCTGGCAACCAATGGAGGAACCCTACTTGAGAAAGGGGTCTTCATACAAATAGAAAAAGGCCACAAAGCAGTTGAAATTTAAACTCTCCACAACTAGTTTTATTGCACCTCTGACATTTAATCAACACAGGTATCATATTCAGCTCCACAGAAAAAGCAAAAAATGCTAAATAAATACCAGCTTATTGGCACTGACAGTATAATTAAAGAGGAGCTCCAGGCTTCCCCCAAAAAATTACACATCAGCAGCTATAAATACTGTAGCTGCTGACTTTAAATAGGACACTTACCTGTCTAGGGGTCTAGCGACATCCTCACCCAAGCTATTTTTTCAATGGGCTTCGGGTGCAGGTAAAAGCATCTTCAGTAAGGGAAACCAGCTATGAAGCCGCGAGGCTTCATACTGCACATGCGCAAAGCGCACTCAACTTTCTGAATTGCCCTGCAGTCTTCTGGGACCTGTGACGTGTCCTAGAAGGCTGCGGGGAAAGAAGGGAGGCCACGTCCGGCTCATATCGCCGCAGCACATCTGACTGAAAGTGGGAGCGGGTCTCAAATGTGGCAGTGGAGGGGGGGGATGTAAACAAGTGAAACTCCCCCTTTTGGGTGAAGTTCCACTTTAAGTCTCCCTTTGTCTTGTCCAGCTCGAGAAAATATAGGCTTGTTTCACTTACAAGGATGCCTGCATACAAGTTCTCTCCATCACTGCAGATTTATCCTCATGTACTTAAAGACACCATGTAAAGAAATTCTCTTTCATTCAGAGCAAAGTGACAGTGTCCTTTTAAAAAATAACCACAACAGTGGCATAATTAGGCCAGCCTTTCAGGAACAAATAACTCCCTTTAATCTTTTAATAGCCTAACTTCCCGCTGTTTTTCTTACAAAATGTATGGTAAAAGGAAAAAAAATGACTAAAAACATCTGTACTGAAAAAAAAAAAAAGTTTGACATCATTCTAAAATAATTGTAATTTTCTCAGGCTCGGTTAGCTGTAAAGTACTGTAAGAGCTCGTTCACATCACAACATGGTGTAGAGACCCATGTTCTGTGCACTTTTTCTGCACAGCGTTCAAAATGCACTGGGTGTGCAATCTGCTGTGGGTGTTAATGTAATCCTAACGACACCCCAAAGGCAGATCACAATTGCAATGCATTTGCCTGCACCACAGTACTGTGCAATCCAATGCATTGCACTTTTGAAAAGTAGTGCATATACTACTTTTGGTGTGATCCAGTATGACTTCAGCCCATTCAAACGAAAGTGCAGTGGGATTTCCAGCCTAGAGTCACAAAGAAATTGCACAGGAATGCGGTCAGGTGTGATCTGGCCCTTAGAATAACAGGTCCCTAATACTGTAATAGCAAGTACTGGAGCCCCAATTCCGCTATTTAGTGTTACAGAGTAAGCAAATAAGGGATGATAAAACAGGATAACAAATATTTGGGCAGAAAAAGCAATTCACATTTGTGTATTTACATTGAACTTTTAGCTGGAGGGCTAAAGATCTATAGCAGGCTGATGTTAGACAGGCAAATGTGCCACTAGAGACGTATCAGCAGTGGCAGGATAGCTACAGGCAGATGCACGGAGCTGTCACTCTGTTGTCTGGCTCCAACGCTACTGACTCTGGATGGCTAGCTATGAGGCAGCGATTCCATAGGAACGAATAGGCAACCTCTTAGCGATCCCCTGCTGGTGATTTCAACAAATTGCCAGAAGCATGATTTCAAGTGGTAAAGTCGCCCATCTGACATTAGTCTTAGGCTCTTGTCTGCACACATTTTTTGCCTTGTAATTTACAGTATAAAGGCTCATACACACTGGATGTTTTGTCAATGTGCATCAAATTTGAGCCCAGGATTCACATATATGCGAATTGGATAAGTTTTGAACCGCATCCGATTCGCATGACACTCTTTTCTATGGAGCCGTTCACATATGTGGGGGTTGGACACAATGCAAATTCAAAAAGCGTCCAGTATAATTTTCAGCCCGGATAAGATGCAATTTCCAACGTCATACACTTTAACAAATCGCACCTGAACCACTGAACAGTCACACCAGACAGGAAATCGCACTGCACATATGTAAACCCAGGCTGAGGGTTTTCGGCTGCCTGGGAGGCATAGGAATTCTGCGTCACAGGCATACAGTGTGAACATGTATGGCCCTAAATGGAAGTACCAATCATGCCCAGCTGCCACTTATTTCACCATGTCATTGGGGTTGATTTACTAAAACTGAAAAGTGCAAAATATTGTGCAGCTCCGCATAGAAACCAATTAGCTTCCAGGTTTTTTTTTTTTGTCAAAGCTTAATTGAACAAGCAGCAGCTAGAAGCTGATTGGCTACCATGCACAGCTGCACCAGATTTTGCACGCTCTCCTTTTAGTAAATTAACCCCATAGATTTATACAGGCTGCTGTTCGTGTGGCTGGACGCTGCACCTGTGCCTCCCGGACACCCAAAGACACTGGGATTTGACACATATGAGCTAAATGCCCAATGTCCATATGATAATTGAGCTGCTGTATTTGATACAATGGGCAGCGAACAACGTAGCAATGATGGCACAACAAACCCAACATCCCTTCAGCGCTAAGCTTTCTACATCACTCAGGACAAATCAAGATTGAGAAATGTAATATCTCCTTTATTATTTTCTTCTCATAACCCAATTTAGGTTGAAAGACACAATTCTTCTATAAGCAGAGCAGAAAATCATATTTCCTGGAAAAAGAGCCAGTTAATGATATTACAGAGACACAAGGGAAGGAATGAACTCTGTGACCTCCAATCAGCTTTTTGTACAGATGGATTTTATTCAACGACAATATGAGCTATTATTGACGTATCAACAAAGCTAATTCTCTGGTTAGGACTTACGACTGATGGCTCGGCTAAAGTTATAGGCGTTATATATACACCTTTGTATAGGTTTAGTTCCAGATTGTAAAAGTTGCATTATAAATTACTAATACCTAGTTTGCGCATGGATTCTTGTACAACAAAAAATAAATACAAATAAAATTGCTTTTAGGATCAAAATACCATTAGAAAAGAAATATGGAAATTGCCAATGTCGACTTTTTTTTTTTTACGATCCATAGATGTCACTTTATCCTTTCTTCACTACTCAGTTGGATCAATTTTAACCCCATCAGTATTTTTGCTATATATGTCCCATTGGGGAGATTTCCCTTCACTTCCTGTTTCATAGCCAAAACAGAAAGTGATAGGAAATTCCTATAACATAAGGGAATCCCTGGTTGACAAAAGTGTTACCAGAACTAGAGTCCCCAAGTTTTCCCTTCTATTGCTGATCTAGGAACAACCCAAAATTTGGGATTTTCTTTCATACTCAGTGACCATGATAAAAGGGACAAATAGACAGAATAAATTTCCCTAACAAGAGCACAGACAGCAATAAAAACATGAGAGGTGTTCTAATCCATCTCCATTCAAAAACTAAAAAAGTTCTGCCTTTAGTTATATTTTAAGCACATTTAGGTCAGGGACTCACAAAGTACAGAAAGAGACATTGCCACCATGAACATACTGTACAGTGCCTTTCTAAAGGTCCCCCAACCCCTCCAACCCCATTGATACTTACCTTGCCAGTGATCCACTGTTGCGTCTGCCTCCAGCTCAACCAGTGACAGGCCGCAAATTCCGAACCTGGAAAAAGACCCGGAGAAGATGGAAGAGCTGGTCATGGAGGAGAGTGCTGACGCTGCATCCCTGAATAAGATCGCTTCCTTAGGTGTGTCATAATGTGCAAATATGTTGTGTTCACACACATTATGGCAACCACCCCCCAAAATCTTGAACGTAAAGTAGAAAAACTTTAAACTCAATTTTAATTAAAAAAAGTTTTTTTACATTTTGCAAAAAGTAAGGGAGGGTTATAACGCCTTTCAGGTTTTTTTTTTCATTTATGTCCCATTGGGAAGATTTAACTTGCTGTCCCAAAACAGGAAATCCCTGCAAATTAAGGGAATCCTTTAGGGCCCTCGAGGTCACCAGAACTACACTCACCGGCCACATTATTAGGTACACCTTGCTAGTGCCAAGAAAATATCCCCCATACCATTATACCAGCCTGAACCATTGATACATCATGTTTCATGTTGTTTACACCAAATTCTGACCCTACCATATAAATGTCACATCTGAACCAGTCTGTCCATTCTACTCTGACCTCTGACATCAACAAGGCGTTTTCGTCCACACGACTGTGCTCACTGGGTATTTTATCTTTTTCAGACCATTCTCTGTAAACCCTAGAGATGGTTGTGTGTGAAAATCCCAGCAGATCAGTAGTTTTTAAAATACTCAGACCAGCCCGTCTTGCACCAACAACTATGCCACAATCAAAATCACTTAAATCCGCTTTCTTCCCCATTCTGATGCTCGGTTTGAGCTTCAGCAAGTCTACATGCCTAACTACATTGAGTTGCTGCCATGCGATTGGCTGATTAGCAATTTGTGTTACCAAGTAATTGAACAGGTGTAAGTAACAAAGTGGCCGGTGAGTGTCCCAATTTCCCCTCTATTACTTTTTTAAGGACAACCCAAAATTTTACATTTTCTTTGACTTTTGATGATTACAGTAAACAGGACACATAGAAAGGGTGAATCTCCCTAATGGGGACACAGGCAGCAATAAAAACCTGACAGTTCTAATCCTTCTCCACTCTGTCCGAAAGTAGAAAAAAAAGTTTTGCCCTTAGTTAGACTTTAATCTGGCAGTTTTATTCTGCTTTAAAAAATCTGAGTACTGACCTAATATGAATCAGCAGATAAGGGAAGACAGAGAAATGTCAGGATTTACTTATCTGCAAGTTTGATTTAGGTCAGTGACTCAAAAGTATCAGACAACTTGCATTTTCTGACAGAGAGGTGAGCAATAGCAGCCTCCATGTTTCTCTTAAGGATTTTTTATTACTTTACAAACTGCAGAAAGCCCTGGGCTTATAATAATATTGTCAGTGAAGCAACTGCTACTTCTGCACTGTGAACAGTGTTAATCCATCCTTGCTGGTGCTCCCAGATCTAGGGGTAGGCCAATTCTGCAAGCTGCAGACAAGTGAGCAGGGTTTTCCTTGGGCTGGCCATCTTTAAAGAGTAACTCCACTTTTGTTGAGAGAAAAAAAAAAAAAAGATTCCCCTCTGGGAGATTAAAGCAGAGTTCCACTCACTCTGTCAAAAAATAAAACAGCAGCTGCAAAAAACTGTAGCTGCTGACTTTTAAAAAACAGCCACTTACCTGTCCCTTGGTCCCCATGGTGTGTCCCCCGCAGCCCGTTTCACTGGCCGTCCTGTATTCCAGGAAGCCGGCATCTTCAGTGTGGGCACCCAGCTATGACAGCTTACAGCTTCACAGCCGAACACCCACTGCGCATGCACGAGTAGCACTGCACTTCATGAATGGTCCTGTAGTCTTCTGGGACCTGTCACATGTCCCAAAAGACTACAGGGAGGGAAGGAGGGAGGACACCTTCCGTGATCGGACACCTTCCGTGATCGGACCGGATGTGGGAGCGGGTATCTGTCAAATTAGGGTACCCGCTACCTCCCAACCCCGAAAGGTGCCAATCCTTAATGGTGAGCGGGGGAGCAGTCCTTTAAAGCGGAACTTCCCCTTTTGGGTGGAGCTTCGCTTTAATGTACATTGCAGAGATTTTAACACATGTTTTGCAACTACCTTACGTTATTCTGAAGAAATAATGGTTTGTCTGTGTCCATGTGCAAAGAGAATGTGGATGGTAGTGACTCTATAATTATCAATCAGCTGCTGCACTTGTGGGATTCTAATGAGGAAAGCTGAAGGTTTTGAATCCCATTAGATTAGATTTCCCTTTAGGAAAATCTTGCCAAAACTGGCTTTTTTGTTGCAGGGGATGCCCAAAGTCTGACTTGTATCTCAGTGCAGACTTCTGGGAAAATCAGTGAATCAATCCCACAAGCAGGAAATGACCTTTCGTGGGGGGGGGGGGGGGGAACACTCTGTACACCATTGGGTTTACAGAATCCCTCCAGGCTGCCATAATGCACTGCATTTTTTAGTAAATGGATAGCACTGCAGATTGAAATGGAAAGGTCTTGCATTTAGCTGAACTTTAGGTACAGCAACTTTTACATGATTATATTGATTCAGCTTGTACAGTCAGGTCCATAAATATTGGGACATTGACACAATTCTAACATTTTTGGCTCTATACACCACCACAATGGATTTGAAATGAAATGAACAAGATGTGCTTTAACTGCAGACTGTCAGCTTTAATTTGAGGGTATTTACATCCAAATCAGGTGAACGTGTAGGAATTACAACAGTTTGCATATGTGCCTCCCACTTGTTAAGGGACCAAAAGTAATGGGACAATTGGCTTCTCAGCTGTTCCATGGCCAGGTGTGTGTTATTCCCTCATTATCCCAATTACAATGAGCAGATAAAAGGTCCAGAGTTCATTTCAAGTGTGCTATTTGCATTTGGAATCTGATGCTGTCAGCTCTCAAGATGAGATCCAAAGAGCTGTCACTATCAGTGAAGCAAGCCATCATTAGGCTGAAAAAACAAAAAACAAACCCATCAGAGAGATAGCAAAAACATTAGGCATGGCCAACACAACTGTTTGGAACATTCTTAAAAAGAAGGAACGCACCGGTGACCTCAGCAACACCAAAAGACCCGGAAGACCACGGAAAACAACTGTGGTGGATGACCGAAGAATTCTTTCCCTGGTGAAGAAAACACCCTTCACAACAGTTGGCCGGATCAAGAACACTCTCCAGGAGGTAGGTGTATGTGTGTCAAAGTCAACAATCAAGAGAAGACTTCACCAGAGTGAATACAGAGGGTTCACCACAAGATGTAAACCATTGTGAGCCTCAAAAACAGGAAGGCCAGATTAGAGTTTGCCAAACGACATGTAAAAAAGCCTTCACAGTTCTGGAACAACCTCCTATGGACAGATGAGACCAAGATCAACTTGTACCAGAGTGATGGGAAGAGAAGAGTATGGAGAAGGAAAGGAACTGTTCATGATCCTAAGCATACCACCTCATCAGTGAAGCATGGTGGTGGTAGTGTCATGGCGTGGGCATGTATGGCTGCCAATGGAACTGGTTCTGTTGTATTTATTGATGATGTGACTGCTGACAAAAGCAGCAGGATGAATTCTGAAGTGTTTCGGGCAATATTATTGCTCATATTCAGCCAAATGCTTCACAACTCATTGGACGCCGCTTCACAGTGCAGATGGACAATGACCCAAAGCATACTGCAAAAGCAACCAAAGAGTTTTTTAAGGGAAAGAAGTGGAATGTTATGCAATGGCCAAGTTCATCACCTGACCTGAATCCGATTGAGCATGCATTTCACTTGCTGAAGACAAAACTGAAGGGAAAATGCCCCAAGAACAAGCAGGAACTGAAGACAGTTGCAGTAGAGGCCTGGCAGAACATCACCAGGGATGAAACCCAGCGTCTGGTGATGTCTATGCGTTCCAGACTTCAGGCTGTAATTGACTGCAAAGGATTTGCAACCAAGTATTAAAAAGTGAAAGTTTGATTTATGATTATTATTCTGTCCCATTACTTTTGGTCCCTTAACAAGTGGGAGGCACATATGCAAACTGTTGTAATTCCTACACCGTTCACCTGATTTGGATGTAAATACCTTCAAATGAAAGCTGACAGTCTGCAGTTAAAGCACATCTTGTTCATTTCATTTCAAACCCATTGTGGTGGTGTATAGAGCCAAAAATGTTACAATTGTGTTGATGTCCCAATATTTATGGACCTGACTGTATGTATGTGCTGTACCTATGGGATCCCTGTGGAATCTGGAAATCACTGTAACAGGCACCACAACTACAGTCATCTCCACTAGCTTCTGGGTCCTGTGCCAAACTTCTGCCCTACTGTTTAGTAAAATATAGGACATCACCAGCTAAACACAGGCACCATTCAGAGAACATTTTCTCAGTGAATGCAAAGTGTTCTCTGACTGGAACAAGGTGGAGATAGTCACATCACTGACCTGCCTCTCAACTTCATTCATTCAGAAAATACTTCACATGAGGTTGCTTGCTCAGCAAGGACCATGAATGTATTCATTAACCACTTGCCTACTGGCCACTTTCATCCTCTTCCTGCCCAGGCCAATTTTCAGCTTTCAGTGCTGTCACACTTTGAATAACTATTGAACGGTTATGCAACACTGTACGCAATTGAAATTTGTATCATTTTTTTACACATATAGATCTTTCTTTTGGTGGTATTTAATCACCACTGGGGTTTCTATTTTTTGCCAAACAAACACAAAAAGACCAAACATTTTGAAAAAAAAACATTTTTTTCTTAGTTTCTGTTATAAAGTTTTGCAAACAGGTAATTTTGCTCCTTCACTGATGTGCACTGATGAGGCTGCACTGGTGGGCACTGACAGGTTGCTCTGATGGGTACTGATAGGCGGCACTGATGAGGCTGCACTAATGGGCACTGACTGGCGGCACTGGTGGACACTGACTGGTGACACTGATGGACACTTCTGGGACTGCACTGATGTCCTCTGATGTGTACATACAGTTGCCGAACATGCTCTATTCTCTTCTCATGTGAGGAAAGTGCAGCCAATAACCAGCAAGTGTATTTACCTGTGTCATTGGGCACAGCTGAGAACGTGGTAAAAGGGCGCTGTCATTGGCCCTTTACCATGTCATGTGATCAGCTATTTCCAAAGGATACAGCGATCACAGAACTCGCCAAGTGTGCGCGCCAGGGAGTTCGCGGGAGGCATGGTTCTGGGAGACATCATATGACGCCCTCCCACAAATAGACAACCACGCTGTAGCCATCATTCAGCTATAGCCTGGTCATCAAGAGGTTAAGCAGCAGGGCAGCCAATTGGCATAGGACCTGGGAGCTGAAGAAGATCACTTGCCTACTACAGTGAGGATCCTGGACAAATGTAGCTATGTAAAAACTTACTTAACTTACCAGCTTTAATTTTTTTTTTTTACTTCCCAGTTGAGTAAGGCACTGGTGATGCAACCCTGACCTCACTGGAAAGTTCCTGTCACATGTTACAGCAGATAGAACCAGAGTTCTAGACAGAGTCCAGAAAGTAAAGGGAGAAGGATTCATCTGCCCTTAGTAAAAATGGGGAGAAACAGAAAAAAAGGTATGCAAAGAAAAAAAGGTCTGCAATTATCTATACTATAATATCTATTTATAGATTGCCATTACCAAACATTTCTAAGGCTTGGTTCATGCTACTGTGATGCAATTTCGCCATGATTTTCAGTGGTATTATGTAGTGTGACTTTGATGCGACTTGGCTGCCTTTTTACATATTCTATAGGGCCAAGTTACGCTGTAAATTGCATCAAAGTAGCAGAGGAACCTTTTTCAAAATTGCACCATGCTGAGTAGCATTGATGAGAGCATGCACCCTTAAATATAATGTGATTTCCCTTGTCATGTGATTCTGTGCAACTCAAGTCACATCAGTAATCGCACTAGTATGACCCAACACTAAAGGTTTCTTTGTTGGCCTTTTTATGATAAGATTGTATTGAGTAATGGTTTACTGAATCTGTTATTTGACACAGTTATTCCATAAATAAGACTGTTTGCAATTATGACTAAGGTGCTCATTGACACAGATGTCTAAAATGCTGCATTTGGATGCATACAGCATAAAGCATTATTGGAACCAATTAGACCACACACACAGCTTCTTCTACAAACAAAAATGTGCATCTCATTTAGGGCCAATTCACACTGGTGCACTGATTCTTGTTTTAGCGCAGCTGTAAAACGCACGACAATGCAAGGATATCTAAACCACAATTGTTTCTTATATGTCCTGTTCACACCACAATGCTGTATTGACCCATGTTGTGTTGTGTTAAAATGCAATATGTATGCATTTTAATGCAACACAGGTCAACGTGTGTAAACTGCAAGTCAACCCAACGTAAGTAAAGAAAAAAAAAGTTTGCTTTGCGATTTATTTTGTGACCCTCAGGATGTGATATCACAGGAAATCCTGCAAAATGCAGTACATTTTAACACACACTAAAACGTACATCAACACAAGACAACATGCTTTAACACGTGTCTGAAATGCATGGAAAAGTACAAGCATTTTCCATGTATTTTAGTGCAAGTCAGTGTGAATTCACTCTTAGGGAAGTACAAACAAAAAAAAAAAGCAGAGCATACAGTTGGGTCCATATATATTTGGACACAGGCACAATTTTAGTTTTTTTCAGGTATTTGCCAAAACATATTCAAGCTATAGTTATAATGGAAAGTGCACACTCTCAGGTTTAATTTGAGGGTATGTACATCCAAATTGGAGGAAGGGTTTAAGAATTACAGCTCTTAAGAGTAGCCATCTCCCCTTTTTCAAGGGACCAAAAAAAATCGGACAATTTAATCAAAAGCTGTTTCATGGCCAGGTGTGGGCTACTCCTTTGTTATTTCTTCATCAATTAAGCAGGTAAAAGGTCTGGAGTCGATTCTAAGTGTGGTATTTGCATTTGGATTTGGAATATATTGCTGTGGACGTACATCATGCGTTCAAAGGAGCTGTCCATGCAAGTGAAACAGGCCATTGTAAGACTTCAAAAATGAAACAAATCCTTCACAGAGATAGTAGCAACATTAGGAGTGGCTAAATCAACACTTTGGTACATTCTGAGGAAAGAAGAATGCACTGGTGAGCTCAGCAACATGAAAAAGGCATGGATGTCCATGGAAGACAAGAGTGGTGGATAATCGCAGTATCCTCTCTATGGTAAAAACCCACTCACAACATCCAGACAAGTGAAGGACACTCTCCAGGAGGTGGGCGTATCATTGTCAAAGTCTACAATCAAGAAAAGACTTCAAAGAGCTAATACAGAGGGTTCACCACAAGGTGCAAACTATACATAAGCCTGAAGAATAGAAAAGCCAGATTAGACTTTGCCAAAAACAACTAAAAAAGCCAGACCAGTTCTGGAAAAGCATTCTTTGGATGGATGAAATAAAGATTAATCTGTACCAGAATGATGGGAAGAAAAAAAAGTGTGGAGAAGGCTTGGAACAGCTCATGATCCAAAGCACACAACTGTCATCTGTAAAACATGGTGGAGGCAGTGTGATGGCATGGGCATGCATGGCATCCAGTGGTACTGGGTCATTGGTGTTTATTGATGATGTGACAGAAGACAGAAGCAGCCGGATGAATTCTGCAGTGTTTACAGATATACTGTCAGCCCAGATTCAGCAAAATATCGAAAAGTTTATTGGACAGCGCTTCACAGGACAATGATCCAAAACACACTGCAAAAGCAACCCAGAAGCTTTTGAAGGAAAAGAAGTGGAACATTCTGCAATGGCCGAGTCAATCACCTGACCTCAACCCAATTGAGCATGCATTTCACTTCCTGAAGGCAAAACTAAAGGCAGAAAGACCTACAAACAAAGAACAACTGAAGACTGCTGCAGTTAGATCCTGGCAAAGCATCAGAAAGGAGGAAACCCAGTCTTTGGTAATGTCCATGGGTTCCAGACTTCAGGCAGTCATTGCCAGTAAAGGATTCTCAACAAAATATTAAAAACGAACATTTTATTTATGATTATATTCATTTGTCCAATTACATTTGAGCCCCTGAAAATGGAGGGACTGTGTATAAAAATGGTTGCAGTTCCTAAAATTTGTACTTGATATTTACGGTATGTTTAACTCCTTGAATTAAAGCTGAAAGTCTGCACTTCAAACTCTATTGGATTGTTACGTTTTAATTTATTTTGGTGGCATACAGAGCCAAAAGTATGAAAATTGTGCCTGTGTCCAAATATATATGGACCTAACTGTAGCTGCATCCAGAGCCCTACATATCTGCAGGTTTTATGCATATAAACACATATAAAATGTGTACACATACTGTACATGCATAAGCCCCGGTTCACACTGGTGCGACTTGTCATGCGATTTGCCATGTCCGATTCATGTGACAAGTCACACCCCATTGCCGGCAATGGAGCCGTTCATATCACCGCAACTCATGTTGCAGTGATTATGAAAAAGGTTCCTGCACTACTTTTTGCTGATTTCATTGCAACTTGCATAGACTTCTGTTACATGAAGTCGCAAGCTGCAATGAAATCGGCAGTGCACATTGCACTGATATGCGGCTTTAAAATCGCATTGAAGGAGCGTGATATCAAAGCCACACCAGTGTGAACTGGGGCTAAGTCACTGGACGAATTGTATGTGTCTAGCCGCATATGTTACGCAGGATCTTCTGCTAGCTCTGCCAGCAAGAACCTGCATTTCTATGCACAAAAATATGCATATACCTGTGTGAATGAAGCTTTGGACACCCAAGGTATTTGTGTTTAGTTATGTACAATTCTTCTAATAACTTCATGCGTGTGATTATGTGTAGATTATAATCTACCGTTACACAGGTTATCCCCCCCCCCTTCAGTCTATTATGAATGCTGCTGCTAGACTCATACACCATACCAACCAATCAGCGACTGCTGACCCTCTCTGCCAATCCCTTCATTGGCTTCCACTAACCCAATGTATAAAATTCAAAATACTAACCACAGTATGCAAAATCATCCACAACACTGTCCCTAGCTACATCCCCAACCTCATCTGCAGATATTGTCCAAATAGCCCACTCTGCTCCTCCCAAGACATCTTGCCCTCTAGATCCCTTGTCACGGCCTCCCACACTTGCCTCCAGGACTTCTCCAGAGCCTCTCCCTACCTCTGGAACTCCCTACCACAGCATGTGTGGTTGGCCTCCACCCTGTCTGCCTTTAGGCGATCTTTGAAAACTCACTTCTTCAGGGAAGCCTACCCCACCTCCACGTAAGAACTGCACTTGAGCCACCTCCATCAGATCATCACCTACAGCTATCACCTTTTGTACCACCTCCCCCTTCCTTTAGATTGTAAGCTCCACGAGCAGAGCCCTCCTGTTCCTTCTGTACTGAAATGTATTGGAATTGTACAGTCTCCCTCTATATTGTAAACCACTGCGCAAATTGTTGGCGCTACATAAATCCTGTATAATAATAAATAATACATGCGTTTACCAGTGCAAACACCCACACAAGTAAAATCCTCAGATATGTATGGCCCAGATGCAGGTGTGTTGACACTAAACGCAGTGCACATTTTGGTTTGTAGATGCAGCTGTATGTATTCCCTCATTCATTCCTATAGAATTCCTTTTAAAAAAAAAAATCAGCGTTTTAGATGCCCATTTGAATGAGTCCTTAGATAAAGATCAGATCACATGTTGGAGCCAATCATGCAGAAACATTTTAAATTCCTACAGGCTCACAATAGGTGTTTCTCAACACGGCATCCTTCAGAAGAGTCTACAGTCCTCAGTATTCCCGTCATTCAATGTTCATTGACATAAACAGGTAAGAAAATGAAACAGTATGCAGCTGGGCCACTCAGTGTCAGCAACGGCCTCCCATACAAACATAATCACATCACTTTCTCTGCTGTATTACACGCCTCAATGTAACAGATCTGTAATATATCCCCAGAACTCTCCTCCCCAATCTGAACGGCTGCCAAGAAAACCAGAATATCAGCAACATGCTGCCACCATCCCTCCCCAGAGACAGCTGCATGAATGCATCTGACCAGCCCAGAAGTTCACAATGAAAGGCAGTTTGTAAATAAAAAATAGTTGATGTTTTGTAGGAAGGATTCAGAAGTTAGCTCAAATACAACGTACTGTACATGTATTTAACTGGATAAACAAAATCCTTCTTGACCAACTGAAAATGCAACATCCAGTTTTATAATATACTCAGTTGACATACTTTATCACTGCAAAAAAACATGAATTTTTATATATATATATATATATATATATATATAAATGTATACACACAAACTGTATACAACTACTAATATTTGGCAACTGAAACACTAGGTTATGAAACGCACCAAATAATTGTTTAACCACTTGCCATCCAAACCAATTCTGACATTGCTCACATATATGTTACAATTTTGCATTTTTTGCTAGAAAATGACAAACCCCAAACATTATATAGTTTCTGAAGGCAAAGGTCCTGGAGAATAAAATGATGGCTGTTGAAATTTTTTTTTGGCAAAATATTTGTGCAGCCCTTTACCGAATGCAAAATTTCAAGAAACAATGCACTTAACCGCTTGTCTACCGGGCATTTTTACCCCCTTCCTGCCCACGCCAATTTTTAGCTTTCAGCGCTGTCGCACTTTGAATGACAATTGCGCGGTCATGCAACCCTGTAGCCATATGAAATTTTTATCATTTTTTCATATTTTTTTTCTTTGTTTCTATTACAAAATTTTGCAAACAGGTAAATTTTCTCCTTCATTGATGTGCGTTGATGAGGCTGCACTGATAGGCAGCACTGATGGGCACTGATAAGCAGCACTGATGGGCATTGATGATGCTGCACTGATAGGTGGCACTGATGGGCAGCACTGATGGGTGGCACTGCTTGGCACAGGTGGATGGCACTGCTGGGCACAGGTGGGTGGCACTGCAGGGCACAGGTGGGTGGAACTGCAGGGCACAGATGGGCGGCACTGATGGGCACAGGTGGGCAGCACTGTTGGGCACTGATCATCGGGGTTCAGTTCTCTGACAAGTGCCGGTTATCGGCAGTACTTTTCTCACACTGTGATAGCAAGAGGAAAGTGCAGACGATAACCGGCAACTGTATTTACCCGGTGATCTGTTGTGTCATTGGACACAGCTGATCACATGGTAAAAGGCCGCTGTGACTAGCCGTTTACTGTATCAAGTGATCAGCTGTGTCCATAGGACACAACGATCACTGGCAGCACCGGGTGCGCACCACTGGGGACGCACAGGGGGCGTGATCTTTGAGGACGTCCATGGTCATCCTCCCAGATCTAGACAACCGCGCAGTAGCCATCTTTTGGCTGTAGTGCAGTAGGGAAAAGGTTAAAGGCTCCATGCACACTAGTGATTTTTTTTAGCTCCTAGAAGCTATAATCAGCATATTTTTTTTTCTGCTCCTAGAAGCTAAATAGTGTTATTCTATCTGTCCATGCACACTATTTTAGGCTATTAGCATTTTTGAGCCTTAGTGTCGAAAAAAAAGTTTTTGTCGAGTTTTTTGGAGTTTTTTTCCAGCAGAAAAAGAAACACTAAATGCTACTAAAACACTCTTAACAGCTTTTTTTCTAGCTTATTTTTTTACCACTACATGTACCATAAAAGCACTAATAAAAAATCTAAAGCTCCTAAATGCTACTAAAAACTGCTATTGCCAGCGATTTTTAATTCAGCGTTTTATTAGCTTAAAAAAACGCTAGAGTGCATGGAGCCAAATGCATTCTAGTGCACACAAACACAATATTAGCCCCCTTTCACATGGGTATAAGATTTTCAGGCAGACCTGTAAGGTCCATGCATTCCTCTGGACAAGCAGGTGTAAACGGACTTGTGTCTGTTTATACACGCCTAACTCTGGGTCCTATCCGGTCCGCTAAAAAAAAAAAAAAATGAAGGGAATTCGTCTTCTTCCATTTAGGCGGAGCAGATCCCCTGATGATCAGGACAGAATCTGCCACATGTGAAAGGAGCCTAACTTTTTTTGGTAAGATATAAAAGATGATGTTGCACCAAGTAAAAAGATATCCTGCCACAAGTTAAAATTTTGTATGCCTGTCAAATGGCGGCAAACTAAGGTACAAATATCCATAGGCACCTTTTAAAAGACTTTACAAGTCAATGTAAGCATAAGCTCCGGTAGCAGAATTGCACATTGACAAAGATACACCATGTGTGGTACCAATACAACTTTTTTACATTTTAATATTTGATTTGTTTACAATTTTTATTTTAAATGTAACTTATTGTAGGGATGCACTGATACATTTTTCTTTTTTTTTTTACAGCGAGTACGAGTACTGATACATTTTTTTTTATTCACCGATACCATTTATAGATACCTGCCAGCAATGGTTTTGTTTACACTTCAGCTGTCAGCAGGGGAACCCCACTGACAGCTGAATGAGTGCTCAGTTGTTAAGGACGCAGCGGCCCCGCTCCTTAACCACTTTGGCTCTCACACTTGTTCACCTCTTATGGACCAGAGCTATTTTTACGATTCTGTTATGGACCTGTTTATTTGGCAATAACTTTGTCATTACTTAGCAAAACAGCTAAATACATGCATTGTGTGTGTGTTTTTAAGACAAACAAGGCTTTCTTTTTGTAAAGATTGTCTTGCAACATTGAGATTTTTTCACAATCCTTAGAAAATTAAAATGTAACAAAAATAAAAATAAAAAAAAGGACTTTTTTTGAGCATTGTTAGTTTAAAAGCAAATAGTGCTACTGCAGAAAGTGCGCATTTTATTCTGTAATTTGTCCAGTTTAAAATGACACTAACATTGTGATTCTGGTACAAAGCATTGCAAAGTTATTTACAAATAAAATAAATATATTCTTTTCAATGTTGCTCTTTTATCAATGTGAAACATGTAAATATATGTTAAAGGTGTAAAAATATTAACAAACAAAGCAAAAACAAAAAAAGTTTAAATCATTAATTGTTTAGAACATAGAAATGAAGAAAATAAAAACCATTAGGAAAATAATAATTACATGGAGAAGGAGACTAAGGAGTTAATTAGGGCTGATTAGAGTAAATTGTGATTCTAAAAGCTTAATTATTTTTTTTAAATAACAAACATGTCTATATTTACCAGCTGTGTGCAGTGGTTTTGCACCCGTATCCTCCTCTTCTCAGGTCCCCCGCAGGCTCTCCTGGCCCCTCCGGCAGCTTGTTATGGGGGCACCCACTGCTCCGTGTGTCCATTCACATATGGAACTGTGGCTCGGCCCCACCCCCCCTTCTCATTGGCTGTGATTGATAGCAGTGGGAGCCAATGGCTCCTGCTTTTGTCTCAGACAATGAGAAAAGGGAGTCCCGGGATAGCCGAGACTCCAGTGCACATTGCTGGATCGAGAGAAGGCTTAGGTGAGTATTAGGGGGCTGGGGGTGATGCTGCACACAGAACGTTTTGTACCTTTATGCATAGAATGCATGAAGGTAAAAAAACCTTGAGCCTTTAGAACCACTTTAAGGTTTAATAGGGGTTAAACAAAGAATAAATTTAATTAAAAAAAACAAACTTTTTTTTTTACTTGCCAGGTTGCTTTAACTGCCTTCATCTGCAGATCAAGGTCCATCCCTTTGAGATTAATAAACAGAAAGATACAAAATAAAACAATGTTTCTTTTTATCTGTTTTAGCTGAGCAATGTTGTTGACTAACATTGCCAGGCTGTTTTTGTTTTTTCTTTTGACAGCTCCAGTTCCTGGGACTTGTTTACACTTCAGCTGTCAGCAGGGGAATCCCTCTGATAGCTGAATGTGTCATTGGTTATTAAGGACCCAGCGGCCCTGCTCCTTAGGGGAAGTTCCACTTTAAGCCTTTGTCCCCTGCTCCCCATTAAGGATTGGCACCTTTGGGCAGTGGGGAGAAGGAGTGGATACCCGAGTTTGACAGGTACCCACTCCCACTGCGATCACCTAGGCCAGGGGTGGGCAACTGTGGCCCTCCAGCTGTTGTAGAACTACAAGTCCCATGAAGCATTGAAAAACTGACAGTTACAAGCATGACTCCCAAAAGGCAGAGGCATGATGAGACTTGTAGTTCACTAACAGCTTGAGGGCCAGAGCTGCCCACCCCTGGCCTAGGCCACAGGTGTCAAACTGGCAGTACTCCAGCTGTTGCCAAACTACAAGTCCCATGAGGAATTGCAAGACTGGCAGTTACAAGCAAGACTCTCAAAGGCAGAGGCATGATGTGACTTGTAGTTTGGCAACAGCTAGAGGGCCGCCAGTTTTACACCCCTGGTCTAGGTGATCGGAATCGGAAGTTGTCCTCCCCCGCTCTCCCCATAGTCTTCTGAGACACGACAGGTCCCAGAAGACTACAAGGCCATTCACAAAGCGCAGCGCTTCTCACGCATGCGCAGTGGGCACCCGGCTGTGAAGCCACAAGCTGACACGGCCAGGTGCCCACACTGAAGATGCTGGCGCTGGGGAGAAAAGATATCCGGTGAAACCAGCCGTGGTGAGGACACCGCTGGACAGAGGGACAGGTAAGTGGCTGTATTTTAAAAGTCAGCAGCTACAGTTTTTGTAGCTGCTGACTTTTTTTTCAGCTGGAACTCCGCTTTAACAAGCAGTAATTGCTATCTTTTTTTGTTTTTGCCAGCTTTTTTAAAATGTATATTTTAAAAAAGTTTTAAAAGTCAGCAGCTACAGTTTTTGTAGCTGCTGACTTTTTTTTCAGCTGGAACTCTGCTTTAACAAGCAGTAATTGCTATCTTTTTTTGTTTTTGCCAGCTTTTTTAAAATGTATATTTCAGCTATTAGTGGGGAATCCCACTGACAGCTGAAAGAACAGACCCGAAAAGGTATTGGTTTCAGGTATCAGAGCATTTGCATGAGTACGGATACTTGTGCAAATGCTTAGTATCTGCTCCGATACCTATATCCGTTCAACCCTACGTTAGTGCTATCGATAGATTGGACACTGACAGGTATTCTTTATAGCGAAATTAGGGAATTCTTCTTCTTTCCTCCAAGACAGATGATCACACAGATCGGTTTAACTGGCTGCCTTACTGGCCAGAACCAGCCAGGTAAACAAAGAACTGCAACCAGAAATTACTAAATCCTTGTCACGTCCAGCTTCATTTGTCATTGAGAAGAGGGAGGAACGGAGCTTTGCAGGACCCCTTCATCAAGATTTGAAACGTCACTGTTGTAACTATGATGTGATTACTGAATAAAGCTTTGGAGCCATTCTGGAGATCCTCGGTGTGCCTAAGAGGAGCCACAACACAACATGTCATAAACGTGCGTTACAATATATTTTGCCTTTTAATACAAAGCATGTTGCAACGCAAATTGAAAACAGGTGACATCACATGTCAATAGATGCACTTCTATTGATTAAAATGGAAAACAGAACACAGGAACAAGACAATGATGTAAATCTTGTTCAAAAGGGATTCATAACCGTATGCCCATGAAGGGCTGTGTTAACCGCAGAGTGTTGCAGTTTTCCACAGGGTGTTGCAGATATGTACAGGTGTTCCATGCATATCAATGCAAGAAATCCTATTGCTGTCAATTGGGACGCAGCTGCTACATGGACACAGCCACTGCTCTCAATGTGACATCTGTGCCGGGTGCACGGCCCCAAACACATCTAGGAGGTGTCCCATGTGAACAAGGCCTAGGAGTATCAGACTTTTCTTCCATAGTGTTTACTGAATAAGTCAATTAACACAATGATTCATTTAGCGTGAAAAGTGCCGTAGTCCATAGCACTCAATCAGAATTTATTATACAGAAACCAATACATTATGGATTCCCATAACTTGCTCTAGTAATTCTATTGGCTCCTTGCTAAATTACACTAATATCATAGAGAAGTGATCAGCCAAAATTACGCAGTTATACCAAATAAAAAGTCAACTTTATTATTAAACATAGTTTCATGCAGAATATTACATATTCAGGTTGTCCAGTTTTGTACTTGTATAAACTACAGATCAGTCAGAGAAATAATGTTGATAGAAAAATCAAATACACCCAACCAAGGCAAGGATTTGGTTATGTTAGTCGGCTGGTTTGGTATGTAAGCATCCATTTCATGGAACTATTCCTGTGGTATTAGTCCGTTGACCTTCTCTTCTTTGGTTCTCTTTCTTCTGTTAAATATATTCAGATTGTTTAGTTTTATCTCTTTGATAAGTTAAAAAAAAAAGAAAAAGAAAACTGAGCTAATAACTTCCTGTGCTCTCTGCCTCCTGTGAATGCAGAGGAGTTATGAAGAGAAGAAGGTGGCGGAGATGAGAGGTTATGAAGATGATGAGGAGAAGGGAGGAGATGAGGAGAGGTTGTGAAGACGATGAGGAGGAGAAGGGAGGAGAGGTTACAAAGATGATGAGGAGGAGAAGGAAGGAGATGAGGAGAGGTTATGAAGATGATGAGGAGGAAAAGGAAGGAGATGAGGAGAGGTTATGAAGATGATATGGAGGAGAAGGAAGGAGATGAGGAGAGGTTATGAAGATGATGAGGAGGAGAAGGAAGGAGATGAGGACAGGTTATGAAGATGATGAGGAGGAGAAGGAAGGAGATGAGGAGAGGTTATGAAGATGATATGGAGGAGAAGGAAGGAGATGAGGAGAGGTTATGAAGATGATGAGGAGGAGAAGGAAGGAGATGAGGACAGGTTATGAAGATGATGAGGAGGAGAAGGAAGGAGATGAGGAGAGATTATGAAGATGATATGGAGGAGAAGGAAGGAGATGAGGAGAGGTTATGAATATGATATGGAGGAGAAGGAAGGAGATGAGGAGAGGTTATGAAGATGATGAGGAGGAGAAGGAAGGAGATGAGGACAGGTTATGAAGATGATGAGGAGGAGAAGGAAGGAGATGAGGAGAGGTTATGAAGATGATAGGGAGGAGATGAGGAGAGGTTATGGAGATAAAGAAGAGGGAGATGAAAAGAGGGTACAGAGATGAGGAGGAGGGAGATGATGAGAAGAGGTTATGGAGATGAGAAGGAGGGGGGAGAGATGAGAGGATATAAAGATAGAGATAAAAAAGAGAAGTAGACAGGGCTGACAGCATGGGGGTTTATTTACTAAAGCTGGAGAGTGGAAAATCAGGCTCACTTCTGCATAGAAACCAATCAGTTTCCAGGTTTTATTGCCAAAGCTTAATTGAAAAAGCTGAGGTTAGAAGTGGATTGGTTTCTATGCAGAAGTGAGCCTGATTTTGCACTCTCCAGCTTTAGTAAATAAACCCCCACGTTTAAGAATTCAGAGCTTATCATGGTGAAGAAATTAGGAGCACCGTATATATTTCACATATATATATGCACACACACCAAAATGTATTTTTCTGTACTTGCAGCATGTTTAAAGCAAAAAAATGTATGTATATTGGCATATATTCTGAAGAAGTACTAGTAATGTCTTTTTATTTTTAAATTTTTGTTTTGACATAAGCTTTAAAGTATTACTAAACCCAGGACCCTGCATTCACTATATCTGGTCTCCCACAGTACACACAACATGTAAATGCAATTGTTTTAGTAAATATAAAGGGCTAAATACCTTTTCCCATCAGCCGCAGAGCACTAGTTAAAGCTTGTAGGAAGAGTTTTCGTTCTCCTCTGATTGTCCTATGAGACTGCAGGACCCCTGACCCTCAGTCTGGAAAGTGCCGATTGGCCCTGTGCTGATCGCATGCCCCCTCTGAAGAAAAAGAAAAAAACTCTCTAGTAATATGCACTAAACTGAGCATGTGCAGCTTGCCCTCCAGGGCTCTGTTCACCAGATGATGAAATGGGGACAGAAGAAGAAGAAGAAAAAGAAGGGGAGGGAGTATCAAAACATCTTTTTTACACAATGCAGATGATTAACCCCTTAGGTTCTGAAGTGAGTATAACAAGCATGCTTTCCTGCATATACAGACTGATTTTACTGTTGTGGGTTTAGTAGTACTTTAAGGTGTATGCACATTTAAGAAAAAAAGTATAATATGTCACCCCTAGATGTGGTAGCAGCATTAGTTTTCTTTTCTCAGGTTGTTTTTTCACCTGATAATCCAGTTAGTTTCTTGTCCTTAAGTGTACTGTATCTACAGAGTAACAACTCTGTCACCCAAGGACAGAAAGTGTTCAAGGATGACAGAAAACCTCCCCTCTCCTGTTCTCTATAACGTATGGGACAGTGTTCTGTAGTTTACTGAGGTAACCTGGCCAGGGCTCATAATGGTGCTGGACATTTCAGTGCAGCAGAGGCACTGTATTTTCAGCTCATTACAGGAATTTACATTTTCACTGGATTTCAGGCAGGATCACAGAATCTTTTTAGTATTTATTGAACAGATTTACCAAACCACTTTTAATTATTTAACAGTCCAAAAGAGAGCAAATAGCAGATGTCTATTGTTACAGTTTATAAACACTTCCATAAATAGTCTGTACAGCCTGCCATACATGGATCAAAATTTGACCAGTCCAGCAGGGACCAGACAAAAATTTGATCCATGTATGAACAGCCTGATTGCACACAAGTCTGTCTATCTATCTACTTGCATACAACCACCCTGTCAAGTTTTTGCCGAAAGATCACTGCCAATGGTCAGTGACGCTAGCTGGCAGCACTGATGAATGTCTACTGTTGGTGGGGAAGTTTCACTGCCATCAGAATACTAAAGCACGGTGGGAAGGATTCCCTCATCCACATATTTGGTGTGGATAGGGAAACGGAGTCAGTTTTTTTTGCTCAGCCTGCTGGTGGAACAACAAAAAAAAAACAGTTAATGTATGGCCCACTTAAAGTGGAACTTCACTCAAAAGGGGAAGTTCCATTGCTCCTCCGCATCCCCTCTGTCAAAATTGGCAATTTTTTTTAGGGGGGGGGGGCAGTGGGTACCTGATTTTGATATGTACCTGCTGCCATATCAGCTCTGACTGCTTAGGGAATAGGAGCAGAAATTTACCTCCTCCTCCCACAGCTTCTTGGGACACGTGAAACGTTTCCAAGAGACTGCGGGAGCATTCGCAAGGTGCAGCGCGGCTCACACATGTGCAGTGGGCAGTCAGCTGTGGAGCCGCAAGCAGTCATAGTCAGCTGCCTACAGTGAAGATGCCGGCACCAGAAACCAAAGAGCTGAGAAGAAATCCGCTGGGGTGACCACGGCACTGAATCCTTGGACAGGTCAGTGGCTGTTTTTTAAACGTCAGCAGTACAATTTTTGTACTTGCTGAGTTAATTTTCACAGATAGCCTTGAAGAACCACTTTAAGCAGACCACATGAAAGTAGCTGTCAATATTTACAATGGGTGATAGGAATATTTATCTTAACAACAAAGACTGCACATGATTTATGATTTCCCAATATAAAACAAATAAAAAGGGAAGTTTGACCTACATCTCACACTCCTGCCATTGGAAATCAGATTGCATTCAAAAACTAGGGCTACTGACAGGTTCATCAGCATGATCAACGTTCATGGGTTCTGGTAGGTTCACTCTAACTTTTATCATGAGCTGTCATGTTTCTATATCACATCTGTTACTTGGGGTAATGTCAGTCACACAGAGCTGCTCACACCCCAAAAACATTGCCAGTCTCGCCGTCCTTACCAGAACTGCACAGCTGGTCCAACAATTCTACCCACCTCCCAGGAGAACTGCCAGTCTCATTGTCCTACCCACCTCCAAGGAGCACTGCCAGTCCCACCATCCTACCCACCTGCCAGGAGCACTGCCAGTCTCATCGTCGTACCCACCTCCAAAGAGCGCTGCCAGTCCGACCATCCTACCCACCTTTCAGGAGCACTGCCAGTCCCACCGTCTTACCCACCACCAAGGAGCGCTGCCAGTTTCACCGTCCTACCCACCTCCCAGGAGCGCTGCCAGTCTCACCATCCTACCCACCTATCAGGAGCGCTGCCAGTCCCACCATCCTACCCACCTCCCAGGAGCGCTGCCAGTCCCACCATCCTACCCACCTCCCATGAGCGCTGCCGGTCCCACTGTCCTACCCACCTCCCAGGAGCTCTGCCAGTCCCACCATCCTACCCACCTCCCGTGAGTGCTGCCGGTCCCACTGTCCTACCCACCACCAAGGAGAGCTGCCAGTCTCACCGTCCTACCCACCTCCCAGGAGCGCTGCCAGTCCCACCAACCTACCCAGCTCCCAGGAGCGCTGCCAGTCTCACCGCCCTACCCACCTCCCAGGAGCGCTGCCAGTCTCACCATCCTACCCACCTCCCAGGAGCGCTGCCAGTCTCACCATCCTACCCACCTCCCAGGAGCGCTGCCAGTCTCACCGTCCTACCCACCTCCCAGGAGCGCTGCCAGTCCCACCGTCCTACCCACCTCCCAGGAGCAATGCCAGTCTCACCGTCCTACCCACCTCCCAGGAGCAATGCCAGTCTCACCGTCCTACCCACCTCCCAGGAGCAATGCCAGTCTCACCGTCCTACCCACCTCCCAGGAGCAATGCCAGTCTCACCGTCCTACCCACCTCCCAGGAGCGCTGCCAGTCTCACCGTCCTACCCACCTTCCAGGAGCGCTGCCAGTCTCACCGTCCTACCCACCTCCCAGGAGCGCTGCCAGTCTCACCGTCCTACCCACCTCCAAGGAGCGCTGCCAGTCTGACCGTCCTACCCACCTCCAAGGAGCGCTGCCAGTCTCACCGTCCTACCCACCTCCCAGGAGCAATGCCAGTCTCACCGTCGTACCCACCTCCCAGGAGCGCTGCCAGTCTCACCATCCTACCCACCTCCCAGGAGCGCTGCCAGTCTCACCGTCCTACCCACCTCCCAGGAGCGCTGCCAGTCTCACCGTCCTACCCACCTCCAAGGAGCGCTGCCAGTCTCACCATCCTACCCACCTCCCAGGAGCGCTGCCAGTCTCAACGTCCTACCCACCTCCAAGGAGCGCTGCCAGTCTGACCATCCTACCCACCTCCCAGGAGCAATGCCAGTCTCACCGTCCTACCCACCTCCCAAGAGCAATGCCAGTCTCACCATCCTACCCACCTCCCAGGAGCAATGACAGTCTCACCATCCTACCCACCTCCCAGGAGCGCTGCCAGTCTCACCATCCTACCCACCTCCCAGGAGCGCTGCCAGTCTGACCGTCCTACCCACCTCCCAGGAGCGCTGCCAGTCTCACCGTCCTACCCACCTCCCAGGAGGGCTGCCAGTCTCACTGTCCTACCCACCTCCCAGGAGCGCTGCCAGTCCCACAGTCCTACCCACCTCCCAGGAGCACTACCAGTCTCACCGTCTTATCCACCTCGAGCTGTCATGTTTCTACATCACATCTGTTACTTGGGGTAATGTCAGTCACACAGAGCTGCTCACACCCCAAAAACATTGCCAGTCTCAACGTCCTACCCACCTCCCAGGAGCAATGCCAGTCTCACCGTCCTACCCACCTCCCAGGAGCGCTGCCAGTCTCACCGTCCTACCCACCTTCCAGGAGCGCTGCCAGTCTCACCGTCCTCCCTTCCTCCCAGGAGCGCTGCCAGTCTCACCGTCCTACCCACCTCCCAGGAGCGCTGCCAGTCCCACAGTCCTACCCACCTCCAAGGACCACTACCAGTCTCACCGTCTTATCCACCTCGAGCTGTCATGTTTCTACATCACATCTGTTACTTGGGGTAATGTCAGTCACACAGAGCTGCTCACACCCCAAAAACATTGCCAGTCTCGCCGTCCTTACCACAACTGCACAGCTGGTCCAACAATTCTACCCACCTCCCAGGAGAACTGCCAGTCTCATTGTCCTACCCACCTCCAAGGAGCACTGCCAGTCCCACCATCCTACCCACCTGCCAGGAGCGCTGCCAGTCTCACCATCCTACCCACCTCCCAGGAGCGCTGCCAGTCTCACCGTCCTACCCACCTCCCAGGAGCGCTGCCAGTCTCACCATCCTACCCACCTCCCAGGAGCGCTGCCAGTCTCACCGTCCTACCCACCTCCCAGGAGCGCTGCCAGTCTGACCGTCCTACCCACCTCCCAGGAGCGCTGCCAGTCTCACCGTCCTACCCACCTCCCAGGAGGGCTGCCAGTCTCACAGTCCTACCCACCTCCCAGGAGCGCTATTAGTCTCACCGTCTTATCCACCTCGAGCTGTCATGTTTCTACATCACATCTGTTACTTGGGGTAATGTCAGTCACACAGAGCTGCTCACACCCCAAAAACATTGCCAGTCTCGCCGTCCTTACCACAACTGCACAGCTGGTCCAACAATTCTACCCACCTCCCAGGAGAACTGCCAGTCTCATTGTCCTACCCACCTGCCAGGAGCGCTGCCAGTCTCACAGTCCTACCCACCTCCAAGGAGCGCTGCCAGTCTCACCATCCTACCCACCTCCCAGGAGCAATGCCAGTCTCACCGTCCTACCCACCTCCAAGGAGCGCTGCCAGTCTCACCATCCTACCCACCTCCCAGGAGCAATGCCAGTCTCACCGTCCTACCCACCTCCCAGGAGCAATGCCAGTCTCACCATCCTACCCACCTCCCAGGAGCAATGCCAGTCTCACCGTCCTACCCACCTCCAAGGAGTGCTGCCAGTCTCACCATCCTACCCACCTCCCAGGAGCAATGCCAGTCTCACCGTCCTACCCACCTCCAAGGAGCGCTGCCAGTCTCACAGTCCTACCCACCTCCAAGGAGCGCTGCCAGTCTCACCGTCCTACCCACCTCCCAGGAGCGCTGCCAGTCTCACCATCCTACCCACCTCCCAGGAGCGCTGCCAGTCTCACCGTCCTACCCACCTCCCAGGAGCGCTGCCAGTCTCACCATCCTACCCACCTCCAAGGAGCGCTGCCAGTCTCACCATCCTACCCACCTCCCAGGAGCGCTGCCAGTCCCTCTGTTCTGCACCCTCTCCCAGCCTCCCATCCCTCTCCGGTCCCGGGCACAGAAGCAGTGTCAGTCCCCCTTGGCATCTCCTCCATCATCCATGGGCAGTGCCGGGGTGAGGAGCCCGGGGCACCGTCATGTTACAGGCGGGGATGTGTTCAGGTTACTCACTTGTTCCAGGAGGCTCGGGTCCGGAGGGATGCTGAGCGGAGACAGTGATGGAGAAGACGGGCTCTCCAGCACCCTGGTGGGCGGGTCACTTAGAGGAGCTCTCCCCAAGGCTCCCCGGAGTGTGGGCGGAGGGAGGGCGGCGGAGATCTTCCTGCCCACAATTCACAGCGTTACTATCAGACGGGAGACTCCGTGATGACAGCAAGACGAGCTGAGCCCCTACTTGTCGGCCTGGAAAAGTCTGGCGACATCTTGTGGACAGCGACTGTCTCTACAGCGCCGGATGGTGTGTGTGTAACTGTAGAAGGAGAGGGGGCAGGGACCAGCCAGGCACTGATCTTCATTATATCACTGAGTGCACACAGATCACTGCCAGCGATGTACCAGGGCTCATCAGTGTCTGGATGTCATCACTGAGTGCACACAGAGCACTGCCAAGACTGTACCAGGGCTCATCAGTGTCTGGATGTGATCAGTGAGTGCACACAGAGCACTGCCAGGTGTATGAGGGATCATCACTGAGTGTGCACAGAGCACTGCCAGGACTGTACCAGGGCTCATCAGTGTCTGGATGTCATCACTGAGTGCACACAGAGCACTGCCAGGTGTATGAGGGATCATCACTGAGTGTGCACAGAGCACTGCCAGGACTGTACCAGGGCTCATCAGTGTCTGGATGTGATCAGTGAGTGCACACAGAGCACTGCCAGGTGTATGAGGGATCATCACTGAGTGTGCACAGAGCACTGCCAGGACTGTACCAGGGCTCATCAGTGTCTGGATGTCATCACTGAGTGCACACAGAGCACTGCCAGGTGTATGAGGGATCATCACTGAGTGTGCACAGAGCACTGCCAGGACTGTACCAGGGCTCATCAGTGTCTGGATGTGATCAGTGAGTGCACACAGAGCACTGCCAGGTGTATGAGGGATCATCACTGAGTGTGCACAGAGCACTGCCAGGACTGTACCAGGGCTCATCAGTGTCTGGATGTCATCACTGAGTGCACACAGAGCACTGCCAGGTGTATGAGGGTTCATCAGTGTCTACATGTCTATCACACAGTGTACATCAGTATCTACATGTCATTACTAAGTGTACACAGAGCACTGTCAGGTGTGTGAGGGATCATCAGTGTCTACAGGTCATTGCTGAGTGTACACAGAGCACTGTCAGGTGTCTGAGGGCTCATCAGTGCCTACATGACAATCACAGTGTACATCAGTATCTACATGTCATTACTAAGGGTACACAGAGCACTGTCAGGTGTGTGAGGGATCATCAGTGTCTACAGGTCATCGCTGAGTGTACACAGAGCACTGTCAGGTGTATGAGGGATCATCAGTGTCTACAGGTCATCGCTGAGTGTACACAGAGCACTGTCAGGTGGATGAGGGATCATCAGTGTCTACAGGTCATCGCTGAGTGTACACAGAGCACTGTCAGGTGGATGAGGGCTCATCAGTGTCTGTCGGTCATCATAGAGTGTACACAGAGCAATGCCAGGGCTGTATGGTTAATATTATTATTCGGCCTTTATACCAGCACCTAGCACAGCGTTATACAATATATAGGGAAACAGTACCGCTACAATACAAGAGGGTTAGGTGGGCCCTGCTCATGTGAGCTTACAATCTAATAGAGAAGGGCAAGTAGTACAAAAGGTAATAACTGTGAGGGATGAGCTGATGGTGGAATTAAAAGGTCACTTTTTAGGAGGAGGCAGGATAGGCTTTGCTGAATAGATGCATTTTCAGGGATCGCCTAATGGTGGATAGTGTAGGGGATAGGTGGAGAGTACCAGAGGATGGGAGAGGCTGTTGAGAAGTCCTGGAGGCGAGCATGGGCAAAGGAGACAAAGCAGCTAGAGAGCAAGAGGTCTTGGGAGGAGGGAGAGTACGGTTTGGGTAATATTTTGAGAAGAGACTTGTGATGGAGCTTGGGGAGTTATAAATGGCATTGGGGGTCAATTCATTAAAGGTTGCTGCATGCGATAACACGGTCACGTGACTCTTTGCATAAATTATTGCATGCAGTAATAAAAGCATCAATTCATCAAAGTAAAATATCAAATGTGAGGTAAATACTGCACGTTTGTTAAAATAGTGAGATAAATACAGCAAAAAAAACATGAGATAAATCTTTAAAGTCAATTCATTAAAAAAATAAATCACACACATTCGTTATTTATCACCTGGTGTTTGCTGGTGGTATTTTAGAAATGTACAAAAAAAAAAATTAGAGGAACTCTGACCTGGCCAGAAAGTGAAAAGTATACAATGTATCAGTGTAAAAATGTTCTCTGAGCTCAGGAATGAAAATAAAGTGTAACATTTCATCAGAGGAAGATCATTTTGTGAATGAAAGCACACTACAAAATTGTCATAGTTTCACAATATTAACCGTTTCAATACCATGCAATTTTACACCTTCCTGTCCAGGCCATTTCTCAGGTTTCAGCGCTCTCACACTTTGAATGACAATTGAGCGGTCATACAACACTGTACCCAAACTAAAATTTTATCATTTTCTTCACACAACTAGAGCTTTCTTTTGGTGGTATTTAATCACCGCTGGGGTTTTTATTTTTTGCTAAATTAACAAAAAAAGACCAAAAATTTTGAAAAAAAAAAAACACATTTTTCTTTGTTTCTGTTATAAAAGTTTACAAACAAATAATTGTTCTTCATAAATTTAGGCCGAGATGTATTCTACTACATGTCTTTGATGAAAATAACCCAAATTAGGATGTATTTTTTAGTTTGTAGGAAAGTTATAGAGTTCACAAACTATGGGATAGATCTGATTATTGATCAATCCTGAAGTACTGACAGCCAATCTAATTTCTTGAGGTCCAAGAATGTCAGAATAGTACAGATATTCCCCAAATGACCCCTTTTTGCAGAGTAGACAGTCCGACGTACTTCATAAGAGGCATGGCGAGTTTTTTGAAGTTGTATTTTTTTGTCATAATTTTTCGGAAAATGAAAAAAATTAAAAAAATTATTTTCACTATTTTTTTTTTTTACATACTGTCACCAGTGCAGTACAGCGTCATCATATAACTGGCATGGCAGTGAACAGGGACACTGACTGGTGACAGTATGAAAAAAATATATATATTTTTTTTATTATATTTAATTTTTTATTACATTTTTTTTATTTTTTTAAGATTTTTTATTCATATTTTACTATGACCAAAGTAGTACAATGTTACCATAGTAACATTGTACTACTTTGGGGAAGTGATCACTATTTTTGTTTTACACAATTTGCTTATAGCAAAGAATTACTTAAGCAAGCATTTACCTGAATGAAATCGATTCATTCAGCTTTTTTTTTTCTTTTTTTTTTTTGTGCTTAGCTGTGATTTGGTCACAGCTAATCACATAACATGTGCATGTGATTAGCTGTGACCATTCACAGCTAGGCACTAGTATACAATGGATGGCATCATGAAGCCATCCATTGTATACAACTGTCATGTGACCTGCTGTGATTGGTCACAGCAGGTCACATGGTACCAGCAACGGGAGCCGGTACTCGGATCTGTCATCGGCCGTGTCCGAGGTGCACGGCCGGTGACAGATCGTACTGCTGCGCCGCTCTGCATTAGCGCAAAATGGCGTGCACCCGGAGTGCAGAGACACTTTTGAAGCCGCCAAACAGCCATTGGCCGGGCGGCTAATGGTTAATGTGTGCGTTCCAGTGCAGTGTTAGCCTGCAAAAAGAAAATTGTGAAAAAAAAACAAAAAGAACACAAAATTTAAGTGCTAAATATCACAAAACATAAATATTTAATGCATTCAGTAAATAACACACGTTTTTTAGTGAATTAAATACTTTTGAAATAAATACCACGAGTTATTTTAACTAAAAAATTCATGCTGTATTTATCTCTTGGTGACTTGACCCCTTTATATTTTGTTGTTAGTATTTTGAATTTTATTCATTGGGCATTCAGAAGCCAGTAGAGGGGTATAGGGGTGGGAGACAATGGAAGTTATTTAATAAAACTGGAGAGTACAAAATCTGGTGCAGCTCTGCATAGAAACCAATCAGCTTCCAGGTTTTATTCCCAAAGCTTTACTGAACAAGCTGAAGTTAGAAGCTGATTGGCTACCATGGCACAGGTGCACCAGTGTTAGTAAATCTTCCCGAATGAGTGATTGTTAAGGTGGATACGGAGTCTGGCAGCAGCATTCAAGAGAGACTAAGGGGTGGATAGCCTATGGAGTGGTAGGCCTATGATTAGGGAGTTGCAATAATCAAGGCAAGAGATAACAAAAGGAGTGAATGAGTAGCTTGGTGGTTTCTTTGGTTAAGAAGTGGCATAGTTTAGGGATGTTTAGGAGGTGCAGTCTACAAGCTTTGGAAAGTGAATGATTTGGGGCTTAAAAGACAAGGATTACACCTAGTACCCTATTTGACAGGAGGGACTGATAGTTGAATTATTGATCTTGATGGAAAAGTCAGGAGTAGGCGATGGGCAGGGGGGAGAATATTACAAGCTTAGTTTCAGAAGGATTGTGTTTGAGGAATTGGTGTGACATCCTAGCTGATATGTCAGATGGTAAGTTAGGAATGTGAGAGGAGACTGAAAAAGTGAGGTTAGGAGTAGAGAGATAAATTTGGTTGTCAGGTGTAGAGATGGTATGGAAGCAATGAGAGATTATCAGGTGACCAAGACAGGAGGTGTAGATAGAGAAGAGAATGGTCAAAGAACAGAACCTTGGGGAACCCCTACAGAAAAAGGAAGTGGGAGAAAACAGAGCTGCAGCCAACATTAAAGGAACACTGTGATAGGTAGGAGGAGGACCAGGAAACTGCAGTCTTGGAGGCCAAGGGAGCAGCGTTTATTGAAGAGAAACACAAGGTCAACATTATCAAAGGCAGTAGAAAGGTCTAGTAGTAAGAGTATGGAGTAGTGGAAATTGATTTTAGTAGTTAGTAAATCACTAATGAGCTTTAGTAGGGCAATTCATATGGAGTGTTACAAGTGGTAACCATGACTGGGTCCATGGTTATTAAGTCAAATGCTGATCTAGTGTAGTCTACCTGGTCCCTCTGCCTTGAGTAGACATTTATGCGGGAGGTAATAAGATGGACTATTTGCCTCCTTGTTCTTCTTTGCGATGGTGACCTGCAGTGCACATCTGGGCCTGAAACTTGTATGTCAACACTACATTACGGTAAAAGGCAAGAACAAGGGGTTTCAGATGCATCCAGGATGAGAAGCTGGCCTGTGCACAGTGTTTTAAAGTGGGGGAAGGTGCCGTGTGGCTAAGTAGCAGTAGACACCAATGGAACTTTTTGACATTACTATACTGAACTAGATTATGGACTAGAGGGCTCTCTGCTGGCAGCCACCTCAAATGAAGGCTGCATGGGACATGATCTGTCCCAAGAGCATGTTAGTTATTGCTTGTACATGGTGTGTGCTGGAGAGGTGACATGCCCCATCTAATGTCACAGACTCCTCCCTGGCCTGCTTTCAGCACCTGTACAGATGATACCACTGGAAGTGAGGGGAGGGAACTCACCAAACAGTGGACTCTGGGGACTCCTATGCCAAGGTCTGGTTAATATAATTCGAGAACTGGGGAATCTATTCTGAAGTTGGTTATGTCATTGGTAAGGGATTGTATTGGGAGGAATTTATGTTTGGGAGGCCTTCTGTGCTTTGCCTACTTTTGGTGTACTATGGTCACTATGGTTGGCTATGTGCTCTCATTTTAAATGAGACAAGGGACTGCCCAGAATGTCAGCTAAAAGAAGGGAGCACCTAAATCCTGCCAGTGTGATGAATAAGCTACTGTGGATATAAAAGGTCTACAGACCCCATTTAAAATGTCAGGTTTCTGTGATGGAAAAAAAAAAAAAATGACAAAAATAAATTTCAGAACTTTTTTCCACTTTTATACAGTTTGTAGATTACATGAACTCAGTTGAATAACAAACTGAAATATTTTAGGTGGAGGGAAGTAAAAATAAAATAATATGGTTGCATAAGTGTGCACACCCCTAAGCTAATACATTGTTGAAGCACATTTTGATTTGATTCCAGCACTCAGTCTTTTTGGGTATGATTGGGTATGATTCTATCAGCATGGCACATCTTGACTTGACAATATTTGCCCACTCTTCTTTGCAAAAAACACTCCAAATCTGTCAGATTGCGAGGGTATCTCCTGTGCACAGCACTCTTCAAATCACCCCGCAGATTTTTGATCAGATTCAGGTTTGGGCTCTGGCTGGGCCATTCCAAAACTTTTTTTCTTCTGGTGAAGCCATTACTTTGTTGATTTGGATGTATGCTTTAGGTCATTATCAAGCTAAAAGATGAAGTTCCTCTTCATGTTCAGCTTTCTATCAGAAGCCTGAAGGTTTTGTGCCAATATTGACTGGTATTTGGAACTGTTCATAATTCCCTCTACCTTGACTAAGGCCCCATTTCCAGCAGAATGGAAACAGCCCCAAAGTATGATACTGCCACCACCATGCTTCACTGTGGGTATGGTGTTCTTTTGGTGATGTGAAGTGTTTTTGCGCTAAACATATCTTTTGGAATTATGGCCAAAAAGTTCAACCTTGGTTTCATCAGATCATAACACATTTCCCCACATGCTTTTGGGAGACTTCAGATGTGTTTTGGCAAAAAATTTAGCCGGGCTTGGATGTTTTTCTTTGTAAGAAAAAGCTTCCATCTTGCCACTCTACCCCATACAAAATAAAATAAGGAATGTGCTGCAAATCACTTAATTAGTGCACATATAACAAAAAGTCCATGTGTCAAGTCCCAAAAAAGTAACTTATAAGTTTGGTGAAAAAATATATATTTGTGCTCATAATCCACCACCAGAAGAAATACATAAACTCACCAGAGCTTATTGCCGATTAATTAAAACCAGCAAAAACGCTGTTGCTCTGGGAGCGATGGTAATAAATGAATCCAGATATTCAAAGCAGTACTCTATAGAGGAATGGAATATCCAATTTTGTGAGCAATACTCTGCAGCAGCAACATCAAGCCAGCATCTAGGAACCTTTACTTAATCGTCTCCTCCATTCATTATCATGGAACCACACTCGGGGATAAAGAAAAGGAATGATGGTGCAGCGTGTTTTAAAAAACATCACATTTATTGAAAGGTAAGTAAAAAACTCACAAACAAGGTGTCACGCCTACACGAGCATGATAAGCAATGAACAATGGCATCAGATTGCAGATAGCGTACAAATCCCGCTCGCCGCGGATACCTCCACTACTACCAGGGAGCGTCCTGACGTCACGGACATCCAGGCTCCGCCCTACGCGTTTCGTCACAAATGCCGTCCTCAGGGAGCGGCTTGGATATCAGACACCATGATAACTAATACACACACACACACACACACACACACACACTTTGCAATGCAGGAGATCTTAATCAATCAGCACAACATCTCACAGAGTGCTGGACTGATTGTTACAAATAGGTAACCATTCCAAACATGTCATTTATATAAACTGTATCAAGTCTACAAAGTAATATGTATCATTATACTCAACATAATTTAGATAAATATTATCTGCTCCTTTTGTTGAATTTGTAACAAACGAAAAAGGAGTGTTGAATATGTCCTTCCATTTAAAAAAGGACCTATTTCACATTTATATTTAAATAAAAAAATGTAAAAAAAAAAAAAAATATCTATATATATCTATCTATATCTCTATACCTATATCTCTATATCTCTATCTATATATCTATATATAAAACATGTATCTCTACTTATACACAATTAGACAAAAATAGAGGCAGGGAGTCTTTGCACTAAAAGAAAATATCCACACCCACATATATAAAAAAAACTTTTTTAAAATTGAAATATATATATATATATATATATATATATATATATATCAATTTTAAAAAAGTTTTTTTACAGTGGGTATTTAGTCAGCCACCAATTGTGCAAGTTCTCCCACTTAAAAAGATGAGAGAGGCCTGTAATTGGCATCATAGGTAGACCTCAACTATGAGAGACAAAATGAGAAAAAAATCCAGACAATCACATTGGCTGATTTGGAAAGAATTTATTTGCAAATTATGGTGGAAAATAAGTATTTGGTCACCTACAAACCAGCAAGATTTCTGTCTCTCACAGACCTGTACCTTCTTCTTTAAGAGGCTCCTCTGTCCTGCACTCATTACCTGTATCAATGGCACCTGTTTGAACTGTGAGGACGTCGGATGACGAAACTAGTACGGCGGGGCTTCTTTTGGATGTGACATCGGGATGCTCCTCATAGACTGTCGGCTGTGATATCACGGTGAGCGAGGCTCGTCCCTGCCTTCTTGAGGCTGTCATTGCGGTTCTGTACAGTATGTTGCAATAAAATGCAGGGCTGCGTTGCAGTATCAATGGAACACACAAAAAACAAATGTTTTCTGTGTCCCCTTGCTGTGATGCGTTTTACAATGCGGTAAAATGCCTGTCAACCGCACTGTGTGTGAATTAGCCCCAAGTATTTGGAAAAACAGTCAATTTTCAAAAACAGCATGAAGCTTGCTGGCCATTATTAATTTGATTGCGCACCTAGCTCATTGTTTTTCAACACTTTTTTACCCATCTAGACTGATTTCACAGCACTGCATAAAAAGGGAATGTGTAATTTCCCATCAAACAAACCAAGAAGCCAAAAGCAGAAAATTATCTTTTTCACAGAGACAGTCAGTTTGCCATTGACTTTTAGCATTAGAGTCCATTCACACTTTGTGGTTCTCATGCCTTACATTAAAGCGGAGCTAAATCCAAAATACTTACCCCTTCTTCAATGGCTCAATACCCACGAGGTCCCTCGACAGCTTTTTTTCCCTGGTTTCTTCCAGGTTCCAGTCTTTGGCCATCTTAGTTTGCCAGTGTTGGATGACATCACTACCAGGCACATGCAGGAATATTTAATTTTATTGCAGAAGCAACACACTCCCAGCTGTTTTCTATGTTTTATCTTAGTTCTGCTTTAAGGCAGATCATTTTTCCCCATGTGCTGGCTATGCACAAGATTATACCAAAAACAGATGTGCAGCATTTTTCTCAACCCAGTGCACCACAACACACTGTAGTGCATTGAGATACACTGTAACACATGTTCCTTAGAACTGCTTTGTCCTATTACATTGGTGTGCCATTCAAGATGAAAACCAGACCAAAAATGCGCCAATGCACAAAACAGCAACACAAAGATATGTTTCAGCCCTCAAAGCAGCCTGACCAGTGCAAGCAAATTTTAAGTGATTCTAAAGGTTGTAATAAAAAAAAAAAAAAAAAAAAAAAAAAGTTATACTTACCTGGCTATGGTTTTGCACACAGCAGCCCCGATCCTCTCCTTTTCTGGGTTCCCTGCCAGTGGTCCTGTCTCCTCCCTCCTGCCGAGTGCCCCAATAGAAAGTCTCTTGCTATGGGGGCACTCGAGCAGGTTCACTACCAAAATGAACATTGACCACACACACACTTAAGGTAAAAAAAAAAAAAAAATACCTTCTGCATTTAGAAGCACTTTAAGACAGATATAGTATCATATGACCAGGGTCAACATCTTGTCAACTATATAAAAATTAAGAAAAAAAACAAACCTGACAGACTCCCTAATTAGTTTTAGACAGCATGCAAAACAAAAAAAAATGTTTTTGGTGGAGTTGGGCTTACAAATAAATCTATAGCTAGGCTATGGACATTTAAGTATTTGCAGATCCTTAACAAGCAGAAAATTAATTTTACAGAGGTCAGTTAGAAAGCCCATACTGACCTCTGTAGCTGCAACCACTGTTAGACTATTCATCTTCAAAGTCCACAGTCATCCAAGTTGGCAGCTCAACTCACCATGTTCTCTCCTCACATACACCTGCTCTGTATTAGAAATTAGATGGCTGCTGAGTCACAGATGGGGCGGTCGGAGGATGAACTGGATTTGATAAGGACCTTCTGCTGTTAACTGAGGATGAGTTGCTCCAGTTTCTGCAGCTATAGAAGCCAGTGACAACTTGCTTTAAAACAAATTTACAGCTTGTTAAGCATATGGAATATTTGTATGTCCATAGGTTGACTACCATTACAATGACCAGACACTAGCTGTGCTTTTTTTTTTTTTGTATTTTACTTCTTTTTTTTTAACGAACCGCCTAAAGACAATATTATTAGTAACTAAGTCATCATTTTAATATATTAAATAGCAAGGGTCACAAATCCTACCTCCAGATCTCCCAATCCCTATGAGGCATGATATTTTTTGTTTGCTTTAAATACGAGTAGGCGACTTGTAACTTTTACCTTTGTGAGGCTCACGCAGCATAAAAACACAGCAGCATTGGCTATACAGTTCACTATAGGCACATAAAAATTCTGGACATAGGATTGATGGGGAACCAACTCTGAGAGTCGATTCCCAGTGTTTACAGGTCCTGTTTCTGAGCACTTGTAATGAGGCGAACAAATACAACCATTTCTATCTATGGACCGAAAGCAGAGTCTGAATTTTTTTAAACCACCTATCTTTGAACTCTGTATCAGTTGGCATTGTGAAAGTGTTCAGCGCCTGAGTACTTTTTGTATCAATCTGTCCCTCCTCTTGTATTCTTTCCGCTAAAAAATCTTCAGTCATAACCTAAAAAGGATAAAAAAAACAGTACATTTCAGAATGCAAGTATAGTTGAATTTTGCTGCTTTTATTTTGCCTTCCTGCCCCCCTCCTTATTCCATTAACATGCTAAAGAAATTTCCCAGCACAGAAAAGATCACAGCACCCTACCTCACGACTCCTCAGGTCCCCAGGACCCCTTAGCAAGTGCAAGCAGTGGTCTGGCTATTGGGAAACAGTTATACAGATATCAAAATGCCTTAATGGGTGGATACCAGTCTGAAGGAGTGTGGGTTTCTGGACAGATGCATGCAACCACGCTAAGCAATGCCCACATGTAATGCTGAGCCTTCATGATTGAAAGAACTGAAATCCAATAAATAAAAAGGGTCAGGCCAGGACAATCAGGCTATAGGGAAAGGGTTAGGTGATGCTGGTCATTCTCCAGCCAGGAAATAAGTGGGCTGTATCAAATATGCTGCAGCTTCTAATGAACACTAAGAGAAGCTCACAGTGTGCAGTGAAAGCAGTCTAAGCATTGTCAGTACAGGAGAGGAACTTGTAAATGAAATGCATTTAAAAAAAAAAAATTATTATGTTTCAAATGGAAAATCAGTCAATGGACATGATGAATCAGTTTTTACGTGAGTTTTGTCACATATACGAAGTACGAAAAGTTCGATTTTAATGGGCGAGGAAAACATTAACTATTAAATTTATCATCCGTTCAGCAGACATTTTCCAACCTTCTCCTTCGATATTTTGGCTCAAAAAAGTAAAAACTGACTATTTGTGCTCATTACTTGGACAAAAAACAAATCAATCAAACTGTCCAAATGATGGATTTTCAACTGTTTTCGTCTAGTGCATGGTCACCATTACTCTTCCTCTTTCCCTCCTATATCAGAAGCTCTACTTCTTCAGGTTAACATTGCAAAAGTATTCCTGAATTATTTCAGCCGCTTACATAAACTATACATCCATTGAATGCATGTCCTCCAGTGTGAGGACTACTGTAAATCACTGTATTATATTGACATACCTGTATCAAAGCCCACACTTTCTAATGCTTTTTATCATGATAAAATTCACACTTGATCGGTCTACATTATCGACTACATATTTAAATTTATAGATTGCCGAAAAAGCATTTGACCGCATACACTGGCTATTTTTGCAAATGACCCTACAAAAATTTGGCATCACAGGTTGGATGTTAACAGCCATTTTGGCACTATACTCCCTCCCCGCAGCCAGAGTGTTAACAGATAGACCACTATCAGATCCCTTTGAGATTACCAATGGTACCAGACAAGGCTGCCCTCTATCTCTTATCATATTCGCACTACTCATTGAACCCCTAACATCTAAACTTCTGGATGACCCATTGTTCACTGGCACACGGCACCTTAACACTGAGCACAAAATTAGCCTATTCACAGACGACATCATATTGAGGATTACCAATCCAGTCAAATCCCTCCAAACAATTCGTACCCATCTCCAGCAATATACGATAGTCTCCTATTATAAACTAAACAAGCTCAAATCCTCAATTTTAAACCTCCACACACCATATTTCACTCAACTATCCTTTGCTAAACAATTCCCCTTCACATGGGAAAAAAATACCATCCCATATATGGGAATCAAACTCTCTGCTACAACAGACCAACTATTTAATTCGAACCATAAAAAATTACTTGAAACTATACCCCAAGAATTTGCCAACCTTCGTACCTCAGAACTATCCAAAATAGACAGTAGCGACATTAAAAATGCTCGTCCTACCAAAAATTATATATATATATATATATATATATATATATATATATATATATATATATATATATATATATATATATATATATATATATATATATATATATATATATATATATCTCTATCTATCTATCTTTCGCACTCTCCCTATACCAATCCCCAATACTTTCTTCTGCAAACTTCAAATCGATATTTACCAGATTCTTATGGAATTCCAAAAAACCTCGATCTACCACCAATCTCCTAATCAGCCCACCCTCCAAAGGAGGCGCTAGCCTACCACACCTCAAATCTTACTATAATGCCACTCTCATGGACCAAATTTAATTTTGGTGGCACCCAACCACAGAAAAATCCTGGTCCATAATGGAAACCTCACCCTTCCTTCCACTTAAATCACAACATCTACTCTTAACCACAATATTCTCACAAACGACATATCGCTTAAAACACCCATGCATCCAAGCCACTCTTCAAGCTTGGAAACATCTTTTATCCACAGATTACGCAGACTCCAAACAACTCCATACCCCACTCAACATACTACACTCCATTACGCCCTCGTTAGATTTAACCCAGTGGGAAAAATGAAACATACATCACATATCAGATCTTTACAAAAATAACATCCTACACTCATTTCAATATCTTCACACCAAATTTAGCCTCCCGGCTGCTGAATATTTCACCTACTTACGAATCATCCACTGCATCCGAACGAACAACATACCCCGAACCATAACAATCCCGGCTACGGCCTACACTTATTTCTCCAAACCGCATTACCCAAGTAAAGACATCTCTACCTTCTACAAATATTTAACAGACCTACAATTTATCTTAAAATCTATGTCTTTATCCAACTGAGAAAAAACCCTAGCGGAAACCTTCCCAACCCACTCATGGACTACTGCATTTAATCACACTTACAAATCCTCTCACTGCAGCTCACACTGGGAATCTTATTTGAAAATACTTCATCAATGGTACCTAACCCCTGCCAGACTTGTCGTTTTCTATCCAAAACACTCCCCTTCCTGTTGGAGACAATGCGGGGACGTAGGTTCCACTATTCACATACTTTGGTCTTGCAAATCTATTAAATCCTTTTGGAATAGTGTATTCCAACTAATAGCCGAAATCTCCAAAATAATAATAAACCCCAATCCGGCACTTGCACTCCTACATATCGTGATTAAAAAATTCCCATATACCTCCCGTACCATCATGGTCCACATTCTTTTTGCAGCAAAACTAAACATAACCCGACTCTGGAACACCACCACAGCCACTTCTTTTCAATTGCTAATCTCAGATCTTAACTTCCAATGCGAAATGGAAAAAAGACTGACCACTAATAACTCCACCCAACATAAGTTTAATTCTCTATGGTCTAACTGGTTACAAAATCCCAACTGCTCCGTAAAACCCTGATACTGTACAAACAATCGCACAAACTATCCACATCAGACTGGTACTTCACCCCCATCCTCACACAACCTATCCCCCCCCCCCCATTACTCTCACCCTTGTTTAATCCCCCTCAATACCTACTACACCTCCCTACGGTTCAGTCCACCCCAAGCATACCTCATGCTTATGCCGCAACTATAGCTCCGACCCCAGCCAAAAGGTGGGGTAACTGTCTAATAAAGCTGTATTGTATGCATACATTCTAAACTGAACCAAATGTTTATCTCTGTTAAAAAGTTTTCTTGAAAACCTTCAAATAAAAATTATTGAAATTAAATTTATAGATTGCATTCTGTGTATTCAATGGAGCTTGAATTGCCCTTTTTTCAAAATGCATTGTATGATACTTGGCTTTTAGATTTGGCATTTATGGTGAAGCTCCTTTTCTTTACTTTGAAAAAAACTGATAAAATAAACACTTACCAAAATAAATTGCAGCTATTTAATCATTAAACAACTATCACAGTATACGCTGGGATGGGTCTGGCTTTAATATCAAAGTGCAATTGTGGAAATAAGAAAAAAAGACAAGAGCTCTCGGTTGACTGATTTCTGTAATCTAACTTACTAAAAAGGTAATGTTTGCACCCTTTGGCATTTTGGAAAGGAAGTATATTTTCACAAACAGGAGAGGCGGCTATCAATTTGCAATGTAAACTAATTAAGGTCTTTTAAAATGTCTTTTGTGATCAACTTATTATGAAGTATGTTGTAATAAAGGTTAGATTTTTTTTTTTTTTTTTTTTTTTTAAATTTAGCAACCCAGTGTCTCCTGCAGAATTTATTGCTGGGTTTTTCCTTTCTGCATGTTGCAAGTGCTATCCCACCCAGCACACCTCTATTTGTATACGTATCTGATTAGACTGGAGATTGTGCAGATCTGCTTTTCTGCTGGCTGTTGGAGCTGGATGTTGGGGCCTGTTCAAACCAGCCCTTTGTGGTAACTGCATTTCTTTTGAGTGGCACCCCCAACACACCTTTCCTGCACACACAATGGGCCTACACTTGTGCACCACAACACACTAAAATGTGTGCATTGTGGGCACAGGATGTGGGCAGCACCTTAGGAAAATTTGTACAGTACTGTGTACTCACCTACACAGGCCACCTAAGAGGGGATAGGTAAAACAGTACAAATTCACTCACATTTGTCATTAACGTTTTAGGTTCTTCTGTTAAACCCATCTGATTTAACTGCTCCTCTATATAACCTTGAGTCCTTAGATTATGGTCCAATGCAAAGGAAACATGCTGGGGTTGGATAAAATGTAGGAGAATTCTGGAAAAAAAAAAAAAAAAAAAAAAAAAGGGATTAGTCTAACAAACAAAAGTCAGAACTGTGATTGGATTATATGGAGTCAATGCAGCTGTATCCTTAAAGGAAAGCAGCACAGCATACACTTCCACTTTATAACATCAGAATTATAATACAAATACAAAAACAATAGCTATTGTTAAGATTCCAGCATAAGCTTCCTTTCATATTGTGTCTTCTGCCTGTTTGCTAATCATTTCTTTCCACAACTTCCTGGATTTCCTATAAAATTTTGCAGTGTCTCTTCTCCAGTTTACAAGGACTACATATCCCATGGTACTTTTCTGTCTGTAGCTTGCAATTCCTGTACGGACGCCTCCTGAAACTCCTCCTATCAGCATCTCTGTAGTTCTGAAGGCCCACCTCTGAATTCTGTGCCCCAGTAGTGACTATTAACAGGGCACAGTAACTATGTGTCACAGAATTCAAAGTAAATGTGTGGAAATCATCACAAAGCAAGCTTACAATCTCAAGACTGTTCAGCGTAAGAGTAGGCTAGAAATAACTGATATACAAATGTTGAAATTACTTTCTGATTTTCCACTTTGACTACTGATACACTATTTATTATAAATACAGCAAGCTGTCAGAATTGCTAACCTGTAGCAATTATGATGACCTCTCTCTTCAATATTGTACTACAAATTAAAGGATTACTATAGCCAAAATAAACTTTGTTTTATGTAAAAGAGGCATGGACAACAGTGTGACCAGCCTCACAGAGCATTTTTTTTTACTGACAAAACATAGAAAATTTACTGGCTGAGCACATTTGACAATGACATTGAAAATGAAAACAATCAATATTTAAACAGTATAAATCACAATATGGAAACACTGACAATAACCATAACAAGTAATTTGACTGGTTTACACTTACAACACAAGTCAACACAGCATGACAAGTTATCAGCCCCTGATATTTAAAGACATTTGTACAAATCACTGATTTTTACAAACTGTCCAGAAATTTACTGATGGTTGGCAACACTGATTGACAAGCCCTGGTTCATGTAAAAGAGTTTAAAAAGATAATTAGATAGGAAGATATTTAATAAGGAATTTGGTGTATTGGGGGTGGGGGGGGGGGATGAGTCATATTTTCAATCACACATTTGACTTTTTGTTCAGATTTTGGGAGTACAATAGCTTAAACCACCCCAAAACTTCACATGGGCATACTCCCCATTACTCTCCCCGTTAGAACACTCTCTCAGCTAACAGAAAGGACAACCAGGAATTGCTCTGTATTACAATAGCAACTGCAGTCACTGCTGTTTAATATAAAACTTGTTAACATTGTTCAGAAACTTCACTAAGAAATACATTGTAAAGAACACAATTAAATTGTATTGACTCCATTTCATTCATGTGCAAGTTAAAGGGGTGACCTTTAGAGCTTATTCACAGTTGAAGAACACCAGCCACTCTTAGGGCCCATAGAAAACAATTGTTTTTAATGTGCCCCGTTCTCACTACAATGAATCCCACAGGGGCAGTGCAGTGAGGAGCAATAACATGCAGACAGGATGCAATTTATCACACCTCATTGGATGGAACAGCATTTCAACGCACTGCACTACTCTGTGGTGACATGAATGAAGTGTTACTTTGTATGCTGTAACTTCCAAAACAAACAAAAGTTTAGTGCAAATGGGCAAATCTGCTGGTCCTCAGTTAATGTAAACTTCCTAATAAAAAAAAAAATATTTGTTTTCTTTCATTTTTTTTCTATTTTTATTTTATTAATATTTATAGTATTGCATAAAAGGGTATGTATAACACAAATTTAGATTAAGTTTTGGATAGTGTAGAGAAGTATTCAAACCCCCGCCAGTTTATTTTTTTGCTGTGTGTGTACTAATAGGAAAATTTTCCTTGACTTCAGTAGGAGGAAATCTCCTAAAGTAAGGGAATTCTCCTCTTCTTAAGACAGCTGCCTTCTGAACAGGCGTTCCCTTGAGAAGATTTTCCCTTACCCCTGGTCCTGGGGACACTTTCTGTCTCCGTGATAATAGTTATCAGGACAAACAGAGCGAATTTCCAACGGAGATCCGGACAGCAATAAACACTTGACAGAGGATCTAACCCTTCCCCAATCTATATGAAAAAAAAAAAATTCACTCTAAAACAACAAACAAAAAAAGAAGTTGTGTAGGACCAGAATCGTTATTTTAGTGTAACTTTAAATGGGATAAAAATTTATATTTTGTACTTACGTTAACAGTAGTCTTAATTAAAAAAAGAAAAGAAGTACTTGTTTAGTTTTGTTATATCTTTTTGTCAAAAACTGCTCTGGATCAAAGTGGTTCTATATACTCAGTGGTCAGACATTTGGTGCAGCCACCTGACTCAGCATGGATCAGATGGTCTGAGCAATGAATATTTACTTTTCATGTTTTACAACATTGTTTCAATTTGCCAAAGGCAGCAATCAGCACTAGTTTATAGGGTTATTATTTACGGCACTTCTATATGTATCTACTTGCAACAAAAGTAATATTGGAACTGGAAATGACTGGACTATTCATAATATACTAGTGCTTACCTCAACTGCACATGCCAGCTGATTTATGCTATTTAAATTCTTAAGAAATTTTACCAGAAGGACTCAATCAACAGGAACTACTATGAATCCTTATGCTGATGGCATTAGTAAATAAGAAGGTATACAGTCACTGCCAAAAATATTGGCACCCCTGCATTAATGCACCAGTTCGCCATGAGAAAATTGTTGCAATTACAAATGTTTAGGCAATCTTATGTTTAGTCCTTATGTTTGTATTGGTAGGACACAAAAATGTGGAGAAACAAAAAGCCAAATCTGACACATTCAAATCCCAAAAATGGACTGAAGAAAGTTATTGGTACCTTCACAAAATTGTAAGAAATAATTGCTTTCCAAGTTTGTGATGCACCTGTAATTTGTAATTAAATTCACCTGTATCAATTAACAGATCTTAATGTTCCTGTGTCCACTGTGCACATTTTTAAGAACTTTACAGCTCATGGCATTGTTGCTAATCTCCCGGGATGTGGACGAAAGAGAAAAACGTGATCAATGATTGCAACAACGTATTGTTCGAATGGTGGATACAGAACCTCGATCAACTTCCAGACAAATTCAAGCGGACCTTCAGACACAGGGTACAACTGTGTCAGCTCGCTCTATACGTCGCCATCTGAATGAAAAGGAATCCTGTGGTAGGAGACGCAGGAGGACCCCACTGCTGACACAAAAACATAAAGCCAGACTGGAGTTCGCCAAAACTTGCGTAAGGAAGCCAAAATCCTTTTGGGAGAATGTGTCGTGGACAGACAAAACAAAATTACAGCTTTTTGGTAAAGCCCATCATTCTCCTGTTTTCAGAATAAGAAATGAGGTTTTTAAAGAAAAGAATACAGTCCTTACAGTCAAACATTGTGTAGGTTTACCAATGTTTTGGGGTTGCTTTGCGGCTTCAGGCACTGGATATCTTGACCGTGTGCATGGCATTTTGAAATCTGCAGACTACTAAAGAATTCTGGGGTGCAATGTAAGGCCCAGTGTCAGAAAACTGGGGCTCCATCAGAGGTCATGGGTCTTACAGCAGGACAATGACCCAAAGCACATTTCAAGAAGCACCCAAAAATGGTTTCAGACAAAGCGCTGGAGAGTACAGAACTGGCAAGCAATGAGTCCAGATCTCAAAACAGCAGTTGAGAAAAAGAAACCCTTCCAATCTGAGAGACCTGAAGCAGTTGGAAAAAGAAGAGTGGTCCAAAATCCCTGTAGAGTTCCCTGATGATGGTTATAGGAAGTGATTGATTTCAGCTATTTTTTCCAAGGGGTGTGCTACCAAATATTAAATTGAGGGTGCCAATTTCATCCAGTCCATTTTTGGGGTTGTATGGAATATGTTAGATTTTGTCTTTTGTTTTCGCCACATTTTTGTGTCATACCAATATGAACAAAAGAAACGAACATGAGAATGTCTAAACATTTGTAATTGCAACAATTTTCTGGGCGAAGTGGTGCATTATCTGACAATATGTTTGGCCATGACTATTCACACAAGTAATGTTCTGATTTCAGGTCTACTTTAAGTGACAACTTCCTATATTCTAGAGAATATGTAGAAGTTTTATTTCTGCACAATCAGTACCCTAAGAATAGAACCCCTGGAATTCCTCCTGAAAAACAGCAGTGCACTTTCTGGTATGCGAGTTTGCCCAGACACTCCTGTGCCTATAGCCTTACAAGTGTATATCAGCAGTGCAAGATATAGGGCACTGTTGCCTCTATCACTAATCTTTATAGATGTACAGCAGGTTTGGTGCTGTCACAACTGTGTTGCTCACTGTTCTTCATGCTGGAGGTTCTGACATAAGGAAGAAAAGCCTTCCTTGTACCAAGATAGTCATCTCCGGTGCAGAACAAGTAACATGGTAAGTTAAAATTTGGGAAAAGGTTAGCTGCAGTGACACCACAGGCAATAATGCTGACTAATCCTTTGCACCATTCTGCCTATCTTTTTTAAGCACAGCTTCCACAATTCAGTTCCTTTTTAAGGACTGAGAACGGTTATTCAAATATAATGTACACACACAATATTACCTAGCACTCGAGTATTTGTTAAGAAACATCAGACCAGCATATAGCCCATCCTTTGAAACTGCAATGTCGATATTTTCTACATACCTTGCTCTGATAAAGGATGCACATGCCCAGGTCCACAGCGGTGTGCCAATCCTGCAGCATTCTAATACAGAAGTACATGTGTCATTTTTACTACAATGTCTCTGTATCCTGTTAGCAGTGTCCACAGTTCTAATGGAATTGTTGACACACAAATGTTCTCTCACTGAAGGCTCACTGAAAGGAATTGATGCATTTCTGCAGTGGGAGGCAGCAAATGATAGACATCTGTATGATTCAGCCAGGGATATCCAGAAATGTGGATTGAATGCGTGCAAGATGACCAACTGTTGCAAACAAGAAACCACATCCTCCAAATTCCCCAGATGGTTGTGAATGGCGACTTGGAGATTCAATACACCTGTCAAGTGATCTGTGTTGTTAACACATTTCATCTAATAAAAAATAAAAATATATTATTATTAATAATAATAAAAAAATAAAATAAACCACAGTTATTTATTTTCTTGTAGTTTGTAAGCTCTAATGAGCAGGGCCACTAATCCCTTTTGTAGTGAATTGTATTCTAACTGTGCTGTCAACTTCCATTATGAAAACTGTTACCGTTATATACATTTTTTACTATACTAATAATAATAATTATGATATAGCATAACCCTATAAGAAACACAAGGAAACACCTGTCAAGTGATCTGTGTTGTTATGCCCTTCCATCTAAAAAAATAAACTCAAATTATTATTATTATTATTATTATTATTATTATTATTAATAAAAATAAATTAAAGACCATTTAGAAATATAGCAGTTATTTCTTTTATATTGTAAGCTCTAATGAGCATCCTACAGGATGTACGACCAAGCAGATATACTGACAGGAAGCTTCAATTAACTACAACGACTCTCCACATCACTGTGGTAGTTTATTGAAAACTACAAGCCCACAGCCACTAAGGCTGTCGGGACTTGCAGTTCATTCATTCACGGAAGTCCGTGAATGAATGACGCAGCCATGTGGGCAGAGCCCCCTACGGTTGTGCCGTTTTTAAATCTGACAGGTAGTACAGGGAAATTTCTCTGCGTATTATCTGTCAGAGGTGGAAGGGGGGGTGGCGGGCACGGCTGCAGCTATGGGAACATGTTACATGTTCCATCCTAAAAATGGGTGGAACATGTAACACGTTCCCAAAGGTGAACTTATCCTTTAGGATATTTTGACAGCCATGGGTGCCTGCTGTCACAATACAATATCCGGTACTTCAGATTTATATATCCACGCTGCTTAGCAAGGATAAGGGAATCTTAATGTATGGCCGATTTCGCAGATTGCTTTGTTTCTAGTTCACGATGGAAAATTGAATTTTGCAATGGATAAATATTTTTCCTCTCTTCCAAGGTTTACAAAAGTCCCAAAATAACTCTCAAATTTTCATGTTCACCAAACCCAAAATGAAAATGCTATTAGGCTATACATCCTACACACGGAAAGATGTCAAGGCCTTCATGATCTCAAGTGTCATGCCAAGGAATACCTACTGAGTATTTGATCCAACAACGTATTTATTTAAACATGTAGATTTAGAAAATACAATTATTGGTAGACATTTTACCAGGGCTTGTGCAATCTCTAGGGCTTCTGAAAATCTCCCCAGGTGGATTAAGCAGCGTGACTGGCTTTCCTGCACATCCCTTCTCATTGCATTATTGGCAATAGGTAAAAGCTCATAGCAGCTTCTGTACTCCTCAAATGCTTTCTGCAATAGAAGTATACATTACAGAACATTAATGAACAATATAAATAAATTAGTTTTTTTTTTTTTTTTTTTTTTTTTTTAAACAAAGTACACAGCACTTTGAAACATTTCTACTTGTAAGTAGACAGAATTTTTAAGGAAATAAAACTAAATAATACTCACTGTAACAAAAACATATCATCTTTTATTTACCAATATCTTCTTTATAAAGTAAAGAACACAAAATATTGGGAATATATCAAAGAAACAATGAACATACATTCTCTGCTCAATAAATATATATCTCCTTTACTTGGCAATACCTGCTTTGTCAATTATATTATTTTTATAGCCTTCATAATGATTGGGATTTACAACTGCAATGTCATATTAGAAAATCTAGAAGGGACTCAGAAAATGAAAAACTGCTATGTAAACGCTATTGACAGACAGCATCATATATCCCATTTTTATTTTGCATATAGCTCCGCTTTAAGCAGTTTACCAAGTCAATAATAATAATAATAATAAGTAAAAGAAAAATTAACAGCTGCTTTAAAAGTAATATACAATTACAGAAGTGAAATATTACTTTAATATATAAACATTTAATTCAAATACAGTGGTACCTCGGTTTCCGAATGCCTCAGTTAATGTAATTTTCGGTTTACGAATTAAAATCCATTGAAAATAATGCCTTGGTTTACAAATTTTTTTTGCAATATGAAGCAAGTTTCTGCAAGATGCATTGCACCTGGGAGGTTTATAGCATGCTGGACTCTGTGGGTAGCACGTGGCATTGAGTGTGGAGGTGTTAGAGCAGTTTTTGGATCGAGTTTTGAAGCCATTCTGGAAATTTTTTAACATGTCCCTGTACAGTAATTATGCTTTTAAAGTGCACTTTATAAAGAGTTTTGAACAGATAAAATACTTTTTTTTTTACTTTTGTCTGACCTCCGGAACGGATTAATAGGTTTTCATTGCATTCCTATGGGAAAACGCATTTCAGTTTACGAATTTTTCACAATACGAAATGTCTCGGAGAACGCATTAAATTCATAAACCGAGGTACCACTGTACTTATTTTGATTGAGTTTTGGACACAAACCAGAAAGTTTTTCTGTCTGTATGACCAGTCTGCCCGGAATTTCAGCACTGTATGCTCATCAGTGGGGTCATCACCTTTCATGTCTTCACTGAACCACTATAAAAATGAAATAAACAGTTTTATAACTTCTCCCCACCTTGCTGCAGTGTCACCACATACAAGCACTCATAGCACCCAGGTCTATGATTGGTGAAATATACACTTTGAAGAAAACCATTCTGATAAAAATCAACAGCATCCCCCTTCCCCCCCAATACCCAGCAGCATATACTTACCTTTTGTTTGCTCTAGCGCCCCTCCGTTCAGTGCCAGGAGCTGAAGAAGATACTCTTAGCATGTGACTTACTTCATCTGACAGTGCTGGACCATCAGCAGGATCAGCACTATCACACAGGGATTCCATAGCCCAACTCCAGCAACTCTGAGCTTATACAGGATTTTCCTTTTTATCCCTGCAGCTGAATGTGTGCTGCTAGGTGAAGTCTGCATTAAAGTGCATCTGTTTCTTTGCACGGACAAAGCATAGGTTCAATTTACGGCTGAACTCCGGGAGACAAACATTTTCCCTTGCAGTTGGGCTGTCCCCACACTGCAAGGTTAACCCCTTCCCGACCGCCCGATAGCAGAAGTACTGCTATAAGGGCAGCAGGGATGCTCAAAATCACGTATACATATGTGATTTTGTTGTTCTGGGTAGGGGCGCACGTGCTCCCTACCAGTGCCGCTATTGGCTCCTCAGCATGTCAATCACCGGGTCCCGGCCGTTGATTCTCGGTCGGGACTCGGTGATCGCCAGTGGAGCTGATAGGGGACAGGTCTGTATGTAAACAACACAAATCTCTCCCCTGTCAACACAAACAGGCTGCTCTGTATTGCTCTGCACAGCAAATTTCAGTCAACTACTCACCTATACCGAGTACAGATACTGTGCAGTACGATTTGCATCAATAAAAAAATGTATGGCCGCATATAGCATGCGATTTGAACAGGAAACCTCCCTGCACCGATCCCATGCTGTCACAGAAGGAAAAGCTAGGAATGCGAAGGCAGGTGAGGTGGGGAATCACATTCCTGTTCAAATCACGTTATTCTTTGCGGTGCAATTTTTGTCCATGCATTTTGTATTGATGCAAACTGAACTGTAAAATATTGGTTTAAGGCAGTGGTTCTTAACCTGGGTTTGATCGAACCCCAGGGGTTCGGTGAGTCAGTCTCGCGGGTTCAGCGGAGGTGAAGACCCACACCCGACTCATATGATTCGTGCAGTAAATATTCATTATTATGTTTTTGTTTTTGTGTGAAAATCATGTTTTAATGGTTTTGTTCTTTGTTCTTAACGGTTTTGTTCATTTTGTGCACCTATGTATAAATATATACCTAAATATATACCTATGTTTTGAATTTTAAAAATCATATTTTATTTTTCCAATTAAGAAGGGTTCGGTGAATGCGCATATGAAACTGGTGGGGTTCAGTACCTCCAACAAGGTTAAGAACCACTGGTTTAAGGTATCAGGAGAATTTTCCCGAGTAGGAGTATTCGTGAAAATACTCGGTATTGGCACCGATACCAGTATTGATGCATTCCTATCTGTAAGTATGTAAACCTATAGAAATCAAACACCTGGCACTAGAAATAATAGGTACAACTGCTCATGAAATATGTCTCTTCAGATAGGTGGTCAGCAGGTGGTAAAAACAGGCAGCTAAGATGCAGTTTCACTGATCCCAGTCACCCACCCACATTGTAAAATAACAACTGGAAGGGGGCAGTTCACATACCGTTGCCTCAATGCTTACTTTGTGGCCAATATATTTCTAACTCGGGGTGCAGAGTTTGACAAGCAGCACCACTTTTCAAACTTGCCCACTGAATTCAATGAGGCTGTGCCACAACCATGTGCAATGCACACAATCGCGGCAGAGTAGTTCAGCATTATAGGGTTAACTCAGATGGTGAGAAGGCAATAGCACCTCATCACCACCTATAAAATTCCTGCTGAAAAGCACTGTGGCTGGAAGAAGAGAGCCTCAGTGCTGTAAGCACAGTCTCAGCACCAGCTGCAAGGACCACAAAAAGCCATCATCAGAGGCCGGCTAAAAGGACCAAGAACAGACACCATCGGTGGGCCGGCTGCGAGAACCAGGACCGGGCACCATCGGTGGGCCGGCTGCGAGAACCAGGACCGGGCACCATCGGTGGGCCGGCTGCGAGAACCAGGACCGGGCACCATCGGTGGGCCGGCTGCGAGAACCAGGACCGGACACCATCGGTGGGCCGGCTGCGAGAACCAGGACCGGACACCATCGGTGGGCCGGCTGCGAGAACCAGGACCGGACACCATCGGTGGGCCGGCTGCGAGAACCAGGACCGGACACCATCGGTGGGCCGGCTGCGAGAACCAGGACCGGACACCATCGGTGGGCCGGCTGCGAGAACCAGGACCGGACACCATCGGTGGGCCGGCTGCGAGAACCAGGACCGGACACCATCGGTGGGCCGGCTGCGAGAACCAGGACCGGACACCATCGGTGGGCCGGCTGCGAGAACCAGAACCGGACACCATCGGTGGGCCGGCTGCGAGAACCAGGACCGGACACCATCGGTGGGCCGGCTGCGAGAACCAGGACCGGACACCATCGGTGGGCCGGCTGCGAGAACCAGGACCGGACACCATCGGTGGGCCGGCTGCGAGAACCAGGACCGGACACCATCGGTGGGCCGGCTGCGAGAACCAGGACCGGACACCATCGGTGGGCCGGCTGCGAGAACCAGGACCGGACACCATCGGTGGGCCGGCTGCGAGAACCAGGACCGGACACCATCGGTGGGCCGGCTGCGAGAACCAGGACCGGACACCATCGGTGGGCCGGCTGCGAGAACCAGGACCGGACACCATCGGTGGGCCGGCTGCGAGAACCAGGACCGGACACCATCGGTGGGCCGGCTGCGAGAACCAGGACCGGACACCATCGGTGGGCCGGCTGCGAGAACCAGGACCGGACACCATCGGTGGGCCGGCTGCGAGAACCAGGACCGGACACCATCGGTGGGCCGGCTGCGAGAACCAGGACCGGACACCATCGGTGGGCCGGCTGCGAGAACCAGGACCGGACACCATCGGTGGGCCGGCTGCGAGAACCAGGACCGGACACCATCGGTGGGCCGGCTGCGAGAACCAGGACCGGACACCATCGGTGGGCCGGCTGCGAGAACCAGGACCGGACACCATCGGTGGGCCGGCTGCGAGAACCAGGTCCAGACACCATCAGTGGGCCGGCTGCGAGAACCAGGTCCAGACACCATCAGTGGGCCGGCTACAATAACCAGGACCAGACGTCATCAGGGGCTGGCTGTGAGAACAGACAGCTGGCTCCCGGGTGACACACTGTGACACATTTTCAGTAGATTGCCCTCCTAAGGATGTGTGATGTGTGGATCCCAGGTGGCTGTGGGGTACATGTTATTCTCCCCTTTAACAATGTAAATATGATTTCCGGTGATTGTAGAAAGAGGAAGGGGGTCTACCAGAGAGTGGGTGAAGGGGGTCTACCAGAGAGTGGGTGAAGGGGGTCTACCAGAGAGTAGAGGAAGGGGGTCTACCAGAGAGTAGAGGAAGGGGGTCTACCAGAGAGTAGAGGAAGGGGGTCTACCAGAGAGTGGGTGAAGGGGGTATACCAGAGAGTAGAGGAAGGGGGTCTACCAGAGAGTAGAGGAAGGGGGTCTACCAGAGAGTAGAGGAAGGGGGTCTACCAGAGAGTAGAGGAAGGGGGTCTACCAGAGAGTAGAGGAAGGGGGTATACCAGAGAGTAGAGGAAGGGGGTATACCAGAGAGTAGAGGAAGGGGGTATACCAGAGAGTGGGTGAAGGGGGTCTACCAGAGAGTGGGTGAAGGGGGTCTACCAGAGAGTGGGTGAAGGGGGTCTACCAGAGAGTAGAGGAAGGGGGTCTACCAGAGAGTGGGTGAAGGGGGTCTACCAGAGAGTGGGTGAAGGGGGTCTTTCTGCAGGAAGCTGGCCTAAACCATGATCAGTGAGGGCCCCATATCACACCCTGCGGAGAGTGCAGTAGGCCAGGTATACAGGGGAGTGTGGGGAGAAGAGGAATGTGTGCTCCCTTCTCCACCCCCCTCTATGGCAGATGTACTGACCTGAGGCTCACATTGCTTTGCCGTATAGGACACATCTCTCCCCGCACTCCGGTCCCTGCTCTCCGAGAATACCGAGTCCTCGAAGCAGAAGGCAAACTCCATGTTCCTCAGGAACTACATTAACGTTAGCACAGCACTGTCCTACATTCTATAAATTCCGAGCGGAAACTACTCCACTCACATGGGTTCCCAAACACATCGTACGCACGCTTTCGTTTCTAAGCTCATCCTGCGCCTGCGCCACTTCTGGAGCCTTGTTGACAGGTATGTTCTGGGTTTTTGAAGCGCGTGCGCTGTTATGGAAGCTTGGCTGAGCGGAGCGCATGCGTTGTTGCAGTGTCTGTGCTGAGCGCTGAGCGGGTGGTCAGAGATAGAAAGTTGTGGAGCTGATGGAGGTAATGAAGGTCTCATAGGAGCCCAGTTCCTGGTATGTCATTGGCTGTAATTGGGATGAATGGTGTGTAGGTGGCTCGGCATGTGTGTCAGCCTTGTATTTCCATGTGATGGGACATGTTCATGTCATTTATTGGGTGATACAAGAGTGGGTCTGCCTCTGACAACCTCAATGGAGATGGATGCAGATCTGACTCCTGCTAGATCCCTCCCCTGCCTGTGCCTGGATTGTACAGGATCAGCCTTTGTCAGATGCATAGAAATATTGACACAGAGCTGATCACACATTCACTGATCAATATTGACTCCTTCATGATGAGACAAAGTGTAACTAAAGGCAAAACTTTTCTTTGTTTACCATTATCATTGAAAGTGAAAGAAACCTATCAATGGGGACAACCTGGGGTCGCATCTCTTTGGAGGGATCTCCTCTCTCTTCTTGTTGTGGCTATGAGACACGAAGCGAAGGGTTGATATTCTTGTTTTTATTATCAAAAGAAAACAATCTAAAATAGTAAAAAAAAAAATGTAGCTGTATTTTTAACCCTTTACAATGGCCCATCCCAAAAACAATTCCAATAAATTCCTCTGCTGCTGATGCACTAGGACACAACATGTTTTATTTGTTGTTCCTAACCATAGTGTGGCTCAGAAAAAAAACTGCATATTTTGGAGGTTTTTGTTTTTAGCCTACCTAAAACTCACTGACACTAATGCCTCTCACAGATGGCAGGCTCTACTATCCCTCTGAAAAGTGATCCACAGTGGATCTCCCTATACCGATCTGTCCAACTATCTCCTTATCTATCCACCTTTACACAATCCCTGAAAACCCTTCTCTTTAAAGAAGCTTATCCTACTTCTAACTAATACACTGTGTTTTTACTTTCTCCATCAGCTCATCCCCCAAAGGTATTACGCTTTGTATCACTTGACCCTTCCTCTTACCCTAGGCTCACACCCAAGCATTTTGCAGAAACGCATTACAGTCCATTTAACATGATTTCCTATGGGACACGTTTGCATCTGCATGTTTTCACGCGGTGCGTTATTTGGAAAGAGTCAGGGACATTTTTGAATGCAAAAAGTTGCATTTTTGGTTCTATAGACTTCAGTGGAAACACTGCAGAAAAGCTTGTAGTGCGTTTTTGCCATGTTTTTGCTGCATTTTGTGTTTTAAATCTGCCAAGCAACAAGAAAAAAAGCGGTAGTAGGGGGGTAGTAAAAACACAGATCAATGCCTGTTTTCTACACCACCACCCATCTGCCAGTGTAAACTTACCCTATATCGGTCAAGCTGTGATCTAACTATTTTATCTTCATTATTTATTGACTTCTATTCTAGAGAAAAGATACAATGTATTTTTTATTTTGTTTTGCCCTCATGAAGGAGAAAGATACAGTGAAGGTTTCTCAAAGGCTATGTTCTCATCTGTGCGTTTTTTAGGTCCCATTCACACATATGGCTGGGGCCTTAGTGCATTTACTGATCTGCAGAAACACACTACAGTCCATTCAACCCTATTGCTTATGGATCCCATTCACATCTATGCTGTTTCCAGCAATGCGTTTTTTTGGAAAGGTGCAGGGACTATTTTACATGCAGTACGGTGTGTTTTTGCTCCATAGACTTTAATTGAATCACATCAAAAACACATTTGTATGTGTTCTTGATGCGTTTTGACCTCCTTCTAGCAACATCAACTCATAGGTTGCCATTGGCCAAAACAAAAAAAATGCATAATATATTAAAAATGCACATGAGAAAACATAAAAAGTGCCTCAAAAACACATTGACTGCACATAAATAGATCTAAACCAAGACTTTCTCGTGATCACTGTGATTTGCTGCTGATCATTACTCTGATACCAGGAACTATCAGTAACTGTTTCGTCTTCATGCTGGGGATGCTCAATGCAGCACATACAAAATACAAAGGTGCTCATATATATTTTGTGTGTGTTTTGGTGTCCGATTTGGGAGATTCCCTTTCGCTTCTTATCCCATACTCAAAACCAGGGGCGGACTGACAACTCATGGGGCCCCCGGGCAATAGGGGATCATGGGGCCCCTGTGTCCTTGCCCAAACTCAAAAAAGCCTATGAAAAAGGTACCAGGGGCATCTCATGGGGCCCCCTACTGACCTCGGGCCCTCAGGCAGTGCCCGAGTTTCCAAATGGTCAGTCCGCCCCTGCTCAAAACAAGAAGTGAAATCGGGAAAGTGAGGGAATCTTGGGTTGTCCCAAGGCAAAATTTTCCATTGGAAAATTGCCCCCCTATTCCTGTTCAGCTGACAGCCCAAAATGTGGGATTTTCATCCACTTTTACTCTCGATTATAATGGTCACCAGGACAAATAGAGAGGGTGTCTCTTCCTAACAGGAGGACCGACAGCATTAAAAACTGAATAGGTGGTCTAATCCATCTCCACTCTATCTAAAACTAAGAAAGTTTTACCTTTGGTTGTACTTTAAGTCTCAATCTGTGCTGCCACATACCTGCATACAGCTGGCGGGAAGAGGTCAATATACAATGATTTAAAGGCGTTCTATGCTCACAGAATACACTTTTATTTTATATATCAGCATTGTAATAACTGTACAAACAATAGTTACATTTGACAATCTAGTATAATCTTCTTGATGTGATTGCTGCCTGTCTGCTGTTTGTTTTCTACATTTTGGTCATTAAATACCGCACTTGCAGTGCTGTTCGTTGTTACTGGCACCCCAAATGCACCAGATTGCCAAACCACACAACAAATGTGGTAAAGCATGTGGCTAAAAGTAAAAAAAAGATATTGGAGCTTCATTTGTTGTGTCGTGGCGGCCCATTGAAATGAGTGAGCTGCACAAAGCTCATGTACCAGCAATGTGCTACGTAGTGTGAATGAGGGCTCCATTAATTTAGTGGAGTGATACAATGTAATGATATTGAGCTGAATATTCTTTTCAGATGAGAATCCTTTATGACTATGGTATATGTAAGACATATTCCACAATATTGTGAAGGAAAAGCATACAACTAAAAACAAATGACTTGTATACGAACTGGCCTACGTTAGATAGCTTGAGTACAGTAGCTGACTGAGGTCAGGATTGCCCCAAAGCAGTAAGCTCACTACTGTCTGTGGGATGACAGAGTCGTTGAGCCAAATCTAAAAGGAAACTCAAAGTTCAAACTCTCTGTACCACAGGGAGTTACTATATCCACCCTTTCCAGTAAGGATAGAAGGAGACACCCAGCCTTGGACGTCTTCTAGTAAACTCCTCAAGCTTCAGTCAGGCCAACAGCTTTAGGCTGCAAGGGCGGTATCTGATCCACTACATTTAGGCATAAAAAATGGAAAAGGATTCAAACCTTTTTTTGTTCTTGGTTTTTTTTTTCATAGGCAGAAGTAATTGGATTTAAGCTGGACCAATGAAACTATATAAAAATATGCATACCTGGAGTTCTTCTTTAATTATTGTTTGGTTATTTTGCAAACCCAGATAATACCATATAAAAGTGGCAGTGACATTATTGCTGTGCTGCACATAGCCTGTGCAGAGAGCAGAGCTGTAGACCCAACATGCCCACCCACTACCTACTGGGAGCGGGTGGCAGCTGCAAGCTCGATGACATACTCGTACGTCACTACCTTTCTTCCAGGTTTGGGGTGCGCATGCACGTGTGCCCTGCTGACCTGTGCTGTATTTGGACACAGCACAAGTTATTGGTAGCTGATTTCAGTCCATGATTTTGGCTAGGGTTGCCCTGATACTGATATCAAGCATTTGCACAAGTACTCATGCAAATGTGAAACCGATACCTTTGCTGTACGATTTGAGCCCCTACAAAATTAATGGGTTCATATCACACTGCAAGGAATCACATGTGATTAGAATAGGAATGCAGTGCGATTCCTGTCCACATGCGGTTTTCCTGCGGGTGCGTTGCGATTTGAGCCATACAAAACGAATGGAAGTAAACGGTCGATCTGTTTACATCTGCCTGCCCCATAGAAAACAGTGGGCTGTGTCTGTGTCGGCTCCACTTGTGCAAAGCGGGGAATCAGATTCCCACACTTAGCATGTGAAAGGGCCCTTAACTTAATCCAGGCTCTGGCAGGCTCCCTCTGTCCAAGCTACTGTGTCCTCTCTAAGGCCATATGTGCCCCAGTCACAAGCTCACCTCCTCACATACAGTGCAGGGTAATAGCCCTACAGGTATGTAATGAAGTAGAGGGACTGCCCATGACGTAAAGCTTTAGGCACAAGAAAAGAGCACTGGAGCAATTCATTCTTGTAGTGCAAGGGGGGCCCACTGCAGGGGTGAAGTTTGCTTTATTCCCAGAGTTTGGCCTTTAAATTATACAGCTTGGACAGCTTGGTGCCCCATCATGTGAGTAAACAATGGGGTAGAAGCAGTAATGAGGTGATCATTCTACTGTCTTCCAAATTGCTTGGGTCGCTCCACAGCAACTCATCAATCTCCAGGTATCCCATTTCAACCAGAGGTTAGATTGCTTAAGATTCCTGTAACATGGTTGTATCTTGTGTTAACAATTGGCCTGTTAGAGCGTGTATGTGTCTGGAAGTCTTCTTACTTGTATTTATTTTACTTGTTCTTATTTGTAGGACTTACCATAAATGAAGAAAGGCTAAAATCTTATTTTACAATATATATACGCTACACTTTCCATACTGCCTATAGACCTGCAGCACTAACTGCCTCTTGTAACCATGAGTTTAATACTGTGTGAATACAGAAGATATGTCCCCAAAGCTGCCAAGATCCTTCTCATTTCTGTCACATGGTTCTGTAGTTTTGGTGGAATCTCCACCAGTGAGTCTCCCAGAATAGCTTCTTATTTTGGAACAAAAACCAGATATGAAGAAGTCAATCCATTTCTGCTGACGAATCCATTGCTGGTTTCCAGAAAGAATGATCTTCTGCCCAATACTTGTACACCTCTTCAGGTAGTGTCAGTGATCAGACATGGTAGGAGATATCCAACTCAAAAACAAATAAAGAAAATGAAGAAAATGTATAACTTAATCAAACAAAGTGAAAGCAATTCAGAGCTGGTGAACGAGCTACAGAGCTGGAACATGTGGTATGATGAGTGGATGGATGGTCAGCTGGTAAAGAATGGAGAGGACGACATGAAGAATTTAGCCCATAGATTGGCTTCTCTCTTCCCATCTCTTTTCACCTCAGACAAGCTCGAGCAATGTAAGATGTCCTTCACCACCAGCTCTAAGCATCGATGTGTAGACAGCACAAAATCTTTTATCAAAGGACTGACCCACAACTACCTCCGACTCCCAGAACTGACAGATACTGAGCAGGACGGTAAGCTGGAATGTTGTTCTTTGAATTTCTCTTCACTTCCACCAAATATGCAGGTTTTCTAATTGTTTTATGTTTATTTATAATTTGTAAAGCATCAAATATTTTACTTGGAGGTAGGTGCATGCAGCTTTTTACTTTTAAAAAGATCCAGATAGAATGGTGACAGGGTCAGTAGAGTTTGACTTTTTCTGGCAAATAGACTATAGGTTTGCACATTTGAAAACAACATTTTGACATTTGCTCAAGCACAGATTGCAGGGGTCAATAGATCAGAATAATAAAGTCTATGTACCGGTCACATAGAAGTCCTTTGTTGTGCATTTTGCATTCTTTTGCAAGAGATGTTTGACTTAAGCACAGTACACAATGGCCAAAAATTGTCTGATTCAATAGAAGCTGGTCTAATGACTGTCTTCTGTCGAAGGGACATGCTGGACAACCAGCATTCGATCTCCATTTGCAACCAATGGCTGCAAACACTGTAGGGTGAGTTCTGGCAAGGAAGCTTCCCTGCTGTCAGAATTCAATAGAACAGCAGGGGATATTGCCATGCCAACATCACTTGTGTTGGTATGGGGATCTGTCAGGTTTTTTTTTCAGCCTGCTGGTTGAATGAAAAAAAATATCAGTGCGTATCCAGCTTAAAGTGGAACTTCACTCTCTCAATCAGCATGAACTATTTTGTATCCTTATGCTGATAGCAATAGTAAATAGATAAGAAGGTATATTAAATGTACTTGTTTTACACCTTTTTTTTTTTTTTTAATATTTCTTCAGTTATTTTTTGGTTTCCATGCCTAGGCAAATGATGTCATACATCCCAGGAGTCTTCAGGAGGGGAGGAGGGGCTTTCTTAGCTAAGCATACACTCCTGCCTGCACGTCTGAGCTAAGGGCAGATGGATTCCAGGAAGTAAATGCTGCATGAATCATCTGCCCTTACTCAAGATGGCCACAGCAAGAAATACTAGGGGTTGTTTTTCTCAGTAACTTCTCAGCAAAAAAAGTATGGAGACATGAATGGATGGGGAGTTTGCTTTGAATGTTAAAAATGCATTAAATAGTGCTTTTGGTTTGTGGTGTTCAGATACAGTGTAGTTCCGCTTTAAGTACTATCTTTATCTACAAGTGATGCTGTCTTTGACCAGAATTAAAAGTAACATGGCCTAAACAAAACCTTGTGAAGCTTGGTTGGATAACGGTTTTTATTGAAAACGTATCTCATTTATCTTAATCGTACAATACAGGACACAGACAACCAGGGGCGGACTGACAACTCATGAGGCCCCTGGGCAATAGGGGATCATGGGGCCCCTGTGTCCTTGCTCAAACTCAAAAAAGCCTATGAAAAAGGTACCAGGGGCATCTCATGGAGCCCCCTACTGACCCCGGGCCCTCAGGCAGTGCCCGAGTTTCCAAATGGTCAGTCCGCCCCTGCAGACAACCTATTCATCCTCCCCAATAACCCTACCCCCTTCTGTGAGTCTTCAGTGTTTGCTAGTGTCTAAGCCTTGGTTCACACTGATGTTATGCGGAATTAGCAGCGTTTTCAGTGCGAATTCCGCACCGCATCAGAATCGCACCCCGTCCATGCGAACCGCTGCGGATGTGTATGTTAAGTTAACAACAACCCGAAAGTGGTCCGCAAAACGCGGTGCAATGTGCAGAATTGGATCGCATAGGTGTGAATACCTATGCGGTCTGATTCTAGTGCATACCCAAAATAGGCTTCTGCACGGTTTTGGTGCGGGTGCGGTGCGATTAGAGCCATACAAAATGTATGGCTCCGATTGCACCGCACACAAGTCACATGTGATTTGCACAGGACTGCGGTGTGGTTGCTGTGAGTAGCACATGCGATATACCACACCGCACATATGTGAACCCAGGCTTAGTCTTGCACAACTGAAAAATATACACGAATCACATGCGATATACAACAACTGACGTATGTGAACCCAGGCTAAAGGTGATGGACATCTTCTCCTTTGTGGAAAATTCAGCTTCATTGCTTTTTTTTGGTAATATTTTCTTTAAATGCTTTAATGAAAACCACACTGTCTTCTAATTCCTATACAAAAGCAGTGTTTCTGGATGGGTTCAACTTCCCTAAAACCTTGGGAACCATACTCAGGCCCCACATTATGGGATGGCCTGTAATGTTGATTTGTACTCTGTACTCTGGATCCTGCATCCACACACACCTTGGCACTTGGTGCAATGCATTGAGTCAGCTGCATGGTGCTATACAGGTCCAGAAGTATGGTTCATCACTATGGAACCCAGTCTCTGAAGACCCCTTTGGGACTATGCCCACCCCAAGGTTGAAGCCTGGACTTTAGAAACCGTCCAAAGTCCTGGACATGTAAGACAGGGTTACTGTATAAACCCCGCTATGTTTGGAATGTATTCACTTCGCAGTGTAAATATTTTAAAACTGGAGATAAAATTAAATCATTTAGAGCTCAGACCCAGGTGGATGACCAAGTGTTACATCACACCACTGGTCACATACAGTACTTTTACCTCCACTTCTGGCTAGAGCCTTTTAGGAACGGCGGGCGCTTCCTCACACTCTTTCTTCATGAGGATTTGTTGCAGAACAGTCTACACCTGGACTCACCCTATCTCCTTCACTCTACTCCATGAGTACCCCACAGAGGAAAACCCTCACATGTACCTATGCTGAAGACCAGGTGAACAGGAGGCAATTCAAAATTTCAGGCAGACATTCGCTCTTCCAAAGACCCACACAACACTCAATGCAGAGTGACAATGCATCCTTTGCACCGGAGCAGGAATTGGTTTTACCACTGGTCTCTGCATCCAATCCTAGCTCTATTTTAGTTACACAACAAGGAGCCTTTTTGACTAAAGCAGAATTTCTGCATATATGTCACATTTCCTGGGATGGATTGCAGCCTTAATACAGCCATCAGAAAATGGATTCCCTGTTTGTTCTCTCCTTGGGACCTTGCTAGGGGCACCCTGCTGGAAAATCTAACATTGCACTCTATAGATACAGGCAGCGGAGCTTGGGATCAAGCCCACAGGTTGCCACAATAGGAAGCAGCTTCCTGTGATGGCACATCGAAAAGAGGAGGATCCAGGAGCGCCAGCAGGGGACCCCAGAAGAGGAGGGGTCGGGTCTGCTCTGTGTAATACCATTGTACAGAGCAGGTGAGTATATCATGTTTATTAGAAAAATAAACAAATTGCCTTTACAAATACTTTAAGAACCATTATGGCTTACCTGAAAGTTCCATATCTTGGAGTACAGTACAGGACACAGGCATCCGTCCCTTCTATTCCTTGGTTTACTCTGGCAGGAGGACTCCTGAAGTGGGGTAGTGTTATGGGGAAGCCACTACAAGTTGGCATGTCTTCAATTTGTCAGTGTTCAAGCACATGAAGATATGCACCTGTAATCCATGGTGTATTAATATGTTGCCTGTGTCCCATGCTGGACATCAAGATATGGAGTTTACAGGTAAGTCAAAATTTCCCTTCTTTTCTGAATAGGTGTATTTTTGAAGGATTTGCTTATATTGCCATAGATAATGATAGCAATGTTGAGGAATATCACAGGGTTTGATGCACCCACTGTGTGACCAGGGAAGGCAGCTGACTTCAGGTGGAATCGGGTATAGTACTCAAATGTGAGGCAAAATAAGAGTCAAATGAACAGATGGTGGAGGCAAAAGGCAAACAGAGTTTAGAAGACATGCCAAAGACCAAAGCAGGCTGAAGCGAAGCTAGAATACAAGTTCACTAAAGGCAATCCAATAGCAGAGTAACCACACAGCACCTTCGATATACTGTAGTTCTTTTAAGAATTCCTAATGAAGGCAGAAGTGCATTGTCCCGTTTCCTAACCTGCAGTGCTGAGTAATTATTACAATTAACTTATCAAGCTAGCAATTCACATACCTCTCTTTATTTTCTAGTGCTGTCTATTAACTGTAATATCTGTAATATTTTGGGTATAGATTTAATTGCTTGTGTTTTTATTTGCATGTGATTCTGCAGCTTTCACTTGAACGGTCTTTGTTATTTTGATTACTAAAGTGTTTCCTTTCAAAGAAGTCATAAAATGTTATGAGTGAAGGAATACTGATGTCCAACAATAACATTGGTTTTTGTTTTATCAGATACAACATGTAGAGAACCCATGGTGAATGATACTCTCATGCGTTTCTTTGACCACTGTGAGAAGTTTGTGGTCCAGGTGGAGGACAATGACACAGCAATGCATGAAGTGGACAAGTTTAAAATTGGACCAGAAATGCAGAATGTAATACATAAAGTTGCTACGCTGTTAAGTGTTCCTAAGGATCAACTAAACGCTGGTAAGCAGATATTTATATCACTACAGTACTCCTTTAAAATGTATGATGGACAAGTGCAGACTCATTAGTACCTCCTGTTTGCACCATCTGCAATTTCCTGATAGTGATGGGGTGTGGCATAGAAGCACAGCAAGTCTAACATAGAATTGCTTGATGATTCATTCATGTGTTCTTATTACTTGTATTTCTTCTAATGGAAACTAAGCCTATACCTTCATAATTTTTTTTTGTTCAACTAGAGGTTTGGGGGAATCTTTCCGCTGTGCTAGTGTGTTCTGACAGCGGGGAGCCTTCCCTTCCATCAGAATACAATGATAAGTGTTGCCTGCTATACCTGGCATTACTGATCAATCGGGAAAAACCAAATGGGCTGGTTGTACAGAAGTCGATCGGTAGATCAACTTCTGTACAACCAGGGTGTCATACATGGATTGAAATTTAGCCAATCCCTGATGAACTGGCCAAATTTTGATCCTTGTATGGCCGGCTTTAGAGTTGCAACAAGAAAGCTGTGCTGTGGTACTAAAGACATTGTCAACCGTGCCTCTGTAATGGAATGGGCCATTTGTAGTAAAAATGTGGGCCAAAAGACCGGCATTAGTGCAATGAGGTAAAGATCATGTTACAAATTATTCCTTCAATGATTCATCACGAAAACTACAATTACCTTTTATAGCAGAAAACAGAAGGTCCTTATGAAGCAAGTTTCATAATAACACATAGCGACAGCTAACCATGCCTATTTACACAGGTATGTGGCTGACCTGCCAAAAAATGTTAGTTATCTAGCTGTCTGCTAATACTTTGGCTTCAAAATATCCTAGGGGTCCTTGATGGGGACATAGACAATGATGCAACAATATATATATATATTTTTTTTTAACTGAGGTTGGGGAAAGCTAGAACCTCTTTCTGGCTTTTCATACTATGCATGTCTTCTTGTCACCTCCAAGGAAAGAGGGGTAAATCTCTGTAAGGTAGTTATTCTTAGGCAGGGTTCTGTGGAGCCATAGGGTTTCTCTACAATTTGTTAGGGGTTCCTTGAGCTATGGTTGACTGACCCCCCCCCCCTCTGATGGCACCTATATCACAGGTCCAACACCACTTAGCAGATCTTTTTAGCTGTCTGTAAGGGTATTATTCTGACCTCCGCTGTAAAAGGAGGAATTCTTTCTACTGACCATAAAATTGAAGAGGCATTTATTCCACTGATAAGTTCATGTTAGCAGGGGTTCCCTGAGACCTGAAAATTATTTCAAAGGTTCTTCTAGGGTAAAATGGTTGAGAAAGGCTGCTGCATGGGGGCACAGGCATCAGTAAGAATCTGGTAGAAGATTTTATTGGCACCAGACCACGTTAAATTTTTTTCCTGCTAATAGTTTGTACATTTTCAATTCCGCTTTCTATTAACCATACACACTGACCAATGTGTCCATCTCTTTGCTATAGATTTAATCCAAGTAGCTTTTTTTACCTGCTCATTTGAATTGGCCATTAACAACATTGTGAATTCTCCTTGGTGCCGTCTGTTTGATGAAGAAGATGCGAAGGTGAGTTTCAGTGCAGAAGCTTGACTTTAAGGTTACTGGTTATGGGTTTGCATTTGTGTTTGCATGGGTTACTTCAGCCTGTGACTTGTTTGGTTTTACTATATGCAAATGTCCTCAAGGTGACACAACTATAGGTGCTTGTTTTACTACATGATTTAAAGTAAATCTGTGGCCAAGCTATGGAAAATCCCATATTTACATTTTCTGAACAAGCAGTAAATTCACATTAAAGTGGTACTAAAGGCAAAATAAAAATGACACATATGATGCAGTCTGTCACTAGCATTAACCAAGCAGTCTTTGTTTTTCTGAGTCTCCTCTCTAACTTTGTTTTTTACTTAATGATGTTTATTTTGTACTGCCTTTAACAAACCAAGCTCTGCAGCAAAAGTGGAAGCTAGAGGTTTAAAACAAACCTTTATCCCAAATGGAAAACCCCTTAAAAATTACTGGCCAAATCATAAGGTGAAAGTAAAGATAAAAATAAGAATGCACCCACAACATCTAAGGATTGGCAAGCTGAAACATATTACATTTTTGTTTATGAATTTACATACACTTTGAGGGCCCGATCACTTTGGCACATTGCAGTAACACAAAGTGATGTCATGTGCATTGCAGTGCTATTTATTTTAAAGGGTTCCTCAAACAGATTAATCCAAAAGACTTGGACTGCAACGTGTTGTGGTGCATTGCATCGGGGAAAAAAGAGTGCCTGTCCAATTTTAGCTGTAAACAAATTTCTATATACCTTGCGAGCCAAGATTATTTCTACCAAATAACCACCTTAAAGCACAAATCTAAACAAAATATTCCTTACTTCTAATGGATCGCAAACATCAAACACATAACTACCACTGTGCATACATATTATTTCACCAAAGTATGTTGCGCTCCTTATTAATTTTTAATATCCCTTAAATTAATACTAATATCCCCCTGTTTATACCCTTGTAATTGTTAATCACATAAATACAATAAAGTGATCTAATACTAAAAAATTAATAAAATTAAAAAATATATTATCGTGCCATTAACAAAAAATAAATCCTCAAATGTGATAATAACTTAATATCCAAGTGATTATTTTGATTATAAAAAACTCAATAATTCATATTATTAATACATACCAGTGATTATAAATTATTTTTAAAATAATTATTATTACACATCATTAATAAAAAATAATCCTCAAAAATAATTGTGAATAATCATTCATTTATAATTAGTGATATATAAAAAATGTCCCATCAATCATAAAAATAGTGACTCTGTGCTTATTAATCTTCAATCCGTGACTTTTTGTGAATCCTCCAATTAGTGCAGATGTAAGCTCACCTCCTTAAATGCCTACAATTAGGCTAAATGCGCTTTCGGTTCACCTTCTTTGGAACCTGCTGTTCGAGTGTACTGGTGAAGATGTTGCATGCATGATTTTGTTTGTCTATTATTGGGCTTGGGCAGCCAGTTCAAATAAAGTAGGCTGCCCTAACACAATCCAAGTGGAAAGACACTGCAGTAGATTGGGCCAGTGTGAATAGGCCCTTACTGAGAGTTAAGAGTTGGAGCTCTTGTATTCAACTCTTTATTCTGCATCTAAATCACATGGACAGTGTTTAACATGGATTTTAATGGCCCTAGTTCACACCACTGCAGTGCGTTCCAGTGCAGTCAACAAAAGTAGAACATATTGCATTTTTTCTGTATGGAACGCATCGAAAATGCATTGGATCGCTTCAAAAACATGTATGCAGGAACACAAAAATTGCAGTGTCAGCTGGCCCCTAGCCTGAACAGGACACTAGAAGGGGTCGCCTAAACGCGGCACAGACAGCAATAACCTATTTTTAGTGTAGGGAAGGAAGTTTAGATTTAATTGCTTCTTCATTCTATCCAGAAACAACATTAGCTTTGGACACAGTTGGCCTTTAAATGACTACTTTGTAGCTCTGTTACTCTAATTCCTTGTAAAAAGGTAATTTCTTCATGATCTTCTTGACTATATACATGTGAAATAATCTAGATAAGCAAATAGCTTTTTCAGAAATTCAGAAGATATGACCTATAGCAGTATATTAATCTCAGTGAAACAAAACCCTCCTATCCTTTTCATCCATGGAAGCTGTAATCTTATCCTCTGATCCGCAAATGCCATGGTGCTGCATATGTGATCAGTTATGACACCAGCCATTGATAGTTTACCGGTTTAGTTGAGAGTACAAGCAAATGTGACAGAATGCTGGGAATGTAACAGTTTTTTTTTAAACCGTTAAATCTGTGGATTTAGTTCTGCTTTAAGAATGGTGTAGTCTATATTTATATCAACTATAAAAGCAGCGCAATGTCTAAATGAATCTTACTATGTGTTTGTTGCATAGGTCCTAGAATACCTAAATGACTTGAAACAGTACTGGAAACGTGGCTATGGCTTTGATATTAACAGCCGGTCCAGCTGTAACCTGTTCCAGCATATCTTCCAGCATCTGGAAACTGCAGTCTCTGAAAGCAAAAGGTACTGTTATGGTTTTGTCAGTTCAAGCATACTTTTTAACCCATTCATGACCAAGGTCAAAACAAACCTTAATGCCCAAACCCAATTTTGCAACTTTGAATTGTTGTAGTAAAACTGTGCATATTATCGCAGCCACTTCACTCCACTCACACCATATACTTGCTGAAATACATTTAATTTGGCTGCACATATTGCAATCTAATTTTACAGTCTCGTCTGGATTTATTAATGACTATACAGCTTGATAGCCTGGATTATGGATATAAATTGAATGAGTTGTTTAGGTAAAACTATAGATTAACTCTGCCCTCTGCTAAAGCCACTTATGGAGAAGTGGACAGCAGTATACGCAAATATCCATAAACAAAGATTGAATGATAATTAAAAACTAAAGTGCTTCTCTCTCTTTTTAAAAATCCAAAATAAAATGTCATATATATCATGTGAATCATTTGTAAATCAGTGCAAGCATTTCATAAAAATAAAATTTAAATAATCCATAACAAATATGCAAATTAATACCAAAGAATAAATGTTAAAAACAAGTTCATAATCATTTTCTATAAATATTTAATAGTGCAAAAATGTCTACTTTTGAAGTACAGCATGCAAAATGTGTTAACCCACTGGTGTCAATTTTCTCCACCAATTTAGGCAACACATGCCTCTTACCAGAAATTGGAAGCTCTTATTTATAGGAGGTCACATGTGCTGCCCTAAGCAAAAGGTAAAAACATGTGGCAAGTTCTGTATCAGAGCTTTATCAGTCATAAATTGCACCATGGAAGAAAAGAAAGGCCCTGCATAGCATAATATTGAAGCAAATCATGATTTTATTAATAACTGTATATACTCAGAAGGAGAAATGGTAAACAGACATCAAAGAATAAAATTTTGGCCGCTGGTCAGCATGGGGGATGATGTCAGAACTTTAGCTCCACTCGACACGTTTTGTCATAACTGACATCATCAGGGGACCTGTAGATGGATCTCCACACTTCTTATTGACAATTCTGAATTATAATGTGCATAAAACTCTAGATCTGAACATCTCTAATTTGCTGCTTTTTGGTCTAATAAATATACAATTTATTGTCATCTATATCTGTTCACAAGGTTGAAAAAACCTAATCTTTTGAGCTAATAACCAAGGGCGGACTGACCATTTGGAAACTCGGGCACTGCCCGAGGGCCCGGGGTCACTAGGGGGCCCCATGAGATGCCCCTGGTATCTTTTTCATAGGCTTTTTTGAGTTTGGGCAAGGACACAGGGGCCCCATGATCCTCTATTGCCCGGGGGCCCCATAAGTTGTCAGTCCGCCCATGCTAATAACACTTTTCGTATTCTGCAGTTGCTGCACTCTTATCGGTTATTCTTGTCCCCAGCTCTCTGTGATCTACAGAATACCTCCCCCTATGTTACGGAGATGAGGAGCATGGAAGATGTTCTATTTTCTTCATGCACCTTCTGTCCCAGGGACAGAAATAATTTTTTTTAATACTATTAATGGCAGTGACCAGCAGCTTATAATGGGACTGCGATAGGCAGCGTGCAATCTGACCCTAACTGACGCTGGAGGAAACTGACTAACTGCCACTGACATCACCATTAATAAAGTGGTCAGTGATAATATTATACACTGTCACTGTACTAATGACACTGCCTGAGAAGGGGTTAACATCTAGGGGAATCAAGGGATTAAATGTGTGAGTAACTATGTGTAATGTGTGCTGCTTTTACTTACTGATCTCTGTGTTTCTTATCCCTGCATTGCAGGGATGAGAAACACAGAGATCCTTCCTTCTGTACAGAGCTGTACAGAGCTTTGTGTTGATTATCAACACAGCTCTGGGCTGTGATTGTACACAGCCGATCAACAGATCTCAGGGACTTGACAACAGGCTCCCGCTGTGTACAATCACAGCGGGTGCCGTCCGAGGGGAGTGCATGCGCGTGCCTGAAGCCTGGAAGTCGTCAGCGACATACAGGAACATTGCTTTGCCTACAGTGGCCACCCATCCCCAGTACATTGCAGGCGGGCAGGCTGTCGTTAAGTGGTTAATGTACTGGGCAATCTTTACCCTCTCTATATGATGTTTCATACCACCCAGAAAGGTACACAGGAATTCAGATTCAGTAATTCTGGATAGGTAATACAAAGGCTGGCCTATGTTGTTTCTGTTTGCCAATGTCCAAACCTCCTGAAGACAGCAGTATAACCCAGCTTTATCTAAATTCCCATGTCCCTTGAACTACAAGAAAAGATTTTATGACAAACAAAAATCTCATTTGACTGTACCTCAACAGATGTGAGCCAACTCATTACCCATGCCTGTTTTACCTTGAGGCGATAATTGTAGGTTTGTTACATTTTCAGAAGATATATTCCCCTCCATTAATGCCTCCCATTGTGCTCAAGAGCATTTGTGAAGGGTAAAGGCTCCCTTTGGTGTAATGATCTCACTAAAACAACCAAAATGAGGGCAGTAAACATATGAAGCCATTTTATTTTATGCTGAAATGTCTAATTAAGTTGTTAAATATTAATGAAGTTCTGGGTAAGGGATCTTTTGTTGTTTGAACTGAGTCACAGCTTACTTTGGAATATTAAAATGAACACATTCTTTATCTGGGTGGAGAACAATGTCCCCGTAATGGGTTTTATGCCATTCTCAATCATGATTTATTAAAGGTCCTTATGTGGAATACTGAATATGTTTATGCTACATTGTTAATTGTCCCTCCTTATTCATTTTTACTGCATCGTGTATTTCTTTCATAGACTATCCTGCAGAATCAGAAATTATTTAAGACTTGTCTGGGTCTCTGGCAGCAGCAGATTATTTGTTTGTTTGTGAAATTCTAGTACAGTGTAGGCAATCAGGATGGGATTATTGTAAAGTTTTAACAAGGTTAATTCTAAACTTCCAGCTGATAAAGTTGCAAACTAATGTAGCTCTGATTTCATAAATGCATTAACTATATATTTTTTAAATGTCAGCAGTGTAAATTCCAGAAAAGCACCAGCGTCCCTTGCACTCTTGATGCAGCAGAGCTCAGACTTGGAGCGTTAGAAGCAGCATGGAGAACCATTTATTTGTATGGTCATCTTAATGTGCTGAAAAGCAATGAGAGATCTGCTCATCAGTCTACTGCTTCTACTTTCACTGTCCGGTCACAGGCTGGGGGAAAGACTAGATCTGATTGTATCCTATCTGCAGCAGAGGAAAATTCAGGCCTCTCCCCTGTTATGTAGGGGCTGTACTGTGTGGCTGCGGTTTGTCAACTAGAACTTCAAATATAAATCCTTTGACAGGTAAAACTGTTCCCATAAATGTATTTTATTTGTGTATTTAGCCATTTGCCTGGAGCTCAGCTTTAAACCCAACTATGGACTTTTTTTTTTGGGAGGGGGGGGGGGGGGGGTGTAAAAATGTTCCCTTGCAGGCTTTTAAAATAAGGCAGTTGTTGCTGCAAAGTTCACCCCTCGTTTTCAGCACTAATCTGCTTTCACCACAAGATGTCCTCCTATCTTCTATGCTTGCAGTGTCTGCTGTATGTCTATCACATGCCTTGTGAAGAGACCCGGCACAGACCCTTGGCAGTACAGAGGGTTTACCGAACTCTATGGCACGCTTTAATGCATGCTGTTGTCTTTCCCTAAGTGTGGTTGCGGTTGCTGTCTCCTGAAAATGAAATGTGCATGTTGCCCCCCAGGGATGTTGCTGTGTGTTGACTGTAGGAGGAAATGTTTGCTGACCTTTTTGATCTTTTGTTCAAAATGGACAGCAGCCTTATCCAGCAAATACTAAAGGATCAATGAGTACTTACAGCTGCACTGGTGAAATAGATGAAAGCCAAAAGATATAACCGTAATGATAAGGTGGCTTGATCTGAACATTAGTAAGTACAAAGGTTAAAGTGGTTCCAAATGCAGAAGCTTTTTTTACCTTAATGCATTAAGGTAAAAAAACGTTCTGGGTGCAGCTCCCCCCCCAAGCCCCCACTTAGACTTACCTGAGCCCCACCTCAGTCCAGCGATGTGCCTGAAAGCAGCTGCTCTCTAGGGTTTCTCTCTACTCATTGGCTCACACAGTAGCAGGAGCCATTGGCTCACACAGTAGCAGGAGCCAGTGGCTCACACAGTAGCAGTAGCCATTGGTTCCTGCTGCTGTCAGTCGCAGCAAGTGAGCCAATGAGGAGATAGCAGGGGGCGTGCGTGTGTGTGTGTTTTTTTGCTACTGGGGGGGAGGAGCCATGACTGCCAATGGGGACCCAGAAAGAGGAGGATCGGGGCTGCTCTGTGCAAAACCAGTGCACAGAGTAGGTAAGTATAACATGATTGTTGGTTTGATTTTTTTTTTTTAATTTTACAACCTTTAGAATCACTTTAAAGTGCATTTACACTTTTGCCATCCTATATGAGAAACCCCACTATACCCTCATTGCATCCCTAAAAATCATTTTTTTTAACTTCTAACTTTTCAGTTATTTCTTTGGAAAACATACATAGGTCTCCATGGCAGCTTTGAAATTAGAATAGCTTGCATTGTGCAGTTAGAAAAAATATGTAGGGATATTTTTTACGTGCATTAACAAACAATGTGCCATCCAAGCCTTGACATCTTTAACCCTTTGTTAGGACTGTCAGTGTGCACATCTAGATTACAGCTGATAAGATCTGCCAGCACAGTACAGACATAGTTGATTATGGTAAACGTAAGGCCCCATTCATACATGCAAATGGAGTCATTAAGGATTATATGTGTAGACCCAGCAGGGTTTCCTGGCGATTAGCAGCGAGCTGTAACTGTCTGCTTCCAGTGCTGATCATTGTGGGTAGTCGTTCTATGAGTGATTACATGAGAGTGGCCGCAATTAGCTGCTGGAGCTGGTGGCCTCCTATTGCTTTCAATGGAGCTTTCGCCCACAGCTAATAGCTGGGCGCCCCCGCTGGGGTCTCTTTCTTGTAATCAGTACTGGCCCCATTCTCATGTTAAAGTGTGAATGGGGCATAAGTCCCTAGTCCCCGCCTTAACATTACATAAAAGGGAAAGGTTACATAGGGATTGTAAGTGAGGTGAAAGATAAGCCACAAATTTGAAATTTTTTTTTAAAGTTATGCTAAGTGAATGGGAACATGTAACGTGCAGAAAGTAGATGTTATCCCAATATGGCTGCAAAAGTGAAATAGTGAAATATACTTTAAAGTAACATTAAAGGCTCAGTTTAAAAAAAAAAAATAACAAACATGTCATACTTACCTGCTTTGCGTAATGGTTTTGCACAGAGCAGCCCTGATCTTCCTCTTCTCAGGACCCCGTTTGCCCTCCTGGCCCCTCCCCCCTGCTGAGAGCCCTCAGAGCACACTGCTTGCTCTGGGGACACTCGTGTGCTCATTCAGCCCTACCTCTCCACTCTCTCCTCACTGACTGGGATTGACAGCAGCCATTGGCTTCCGCTGCTGTGACTCAGCCAATGAGCATAGAGCCCTGGGAGAGTCAAGGCTCCCGTGCATAGCATTTGTTTGAGATCAGGTTCAGGTAAGTATGGGAGGGGAGCTGCACATAGAACGTTTTTACCTCCATGCATATAATGCATGAAGGTGAAAAAAAATTCAGCCTTTACAACCACTTTAAGCCTTTTTGTTTTTCATATTTGAGAACACTAGTACTCCAGTTACTATGACCATCGATTCATCCTGTTGTTGACTCTGAAAAAATATTCTTTGCATTTTGACAATCCCTATTAAGAACCTCCTGATTAGTTAATCAGAGCTAGTCTGTGCATTGGCTTTCATATTTATGAACCAGCCTTACCAGTTAAATCAAGTAATTAGCAACTGTTGATTAAATTAGTGACATGTCACATCTCTGACTGTTGGCAGTGTTCTGCTCCCTGCTGAGTTGCATAATCCCAGATGATTTTAATAGGCCAAAGTATGTAACAATTACCCTAATAGTCTGCTGCGGCTTGAGAATTCTTTGATTACTTTCAAATTTCTCTCTAAAGAAAATTCAGCCATGGCACTTTGGGTGGAACACTTTTTGAAGAGTCAAGCAATACAGAACTGATATTTCACTTTTTGGTAGATTCTGAAAAGTTAAAGTAATATTAAATTAAAAAAGGAAAATGTAATATATTGCAGTTTAACAATCCTTAGGTGTGGTGACTGCATTCATTTTCTTTTTTAGGCTTTTTTTCTTTATTTTTACCTGGTTATTCAGTGCCACACAATCCTGTTTTAGGGTGTCTCCCCTCTGGATGAAGGAAAACTGGAGACCCCTTTGGACAGCAGCATTGTCAATCTGGGGTGAGTGTCATGTTAGATGGCTTTGACTAAAGCTATCCATGCACGTGTAGATTTTCGGAGAAGAATATTCGCAAGAAAAGTCGCACAAAAACTCTGAGCATTCGATGACTGGACAAATGTCATTCAAAAATTGTCTGTTGCTTTTAACATTCGATTTTTAAAATTAAATGTAATTTCAGAATGATAACCACATACACTGGCCGAAAAATTAATTTGATCGATAAAGGTTTTTCTTCTTGCCCCTTCGAATTTTCCCATCACTGCTGTCGAAAACAAACATCGATTTGACCCTACTAGCTATTAGAAAATCCAGCAAATATTCTTAAAATGCAAATTCAGCAAAAAAAAATCTGTGCGCGTATGGCCAGCTTTACAAACTGAAGCCAAACGAACACTATAAGCAGTTACAGCAGACCTTTTGTTTTCTTTTGAGGTGGAACATACGTGAATAAAAGTTGATCATTGTAAGCACCCCTGATGGTGGTAGACAGTTTGTCTCCAACCTCTAACTGCTATTTTTACTGGACAACTTACTCTGTTAAAAGACTTTGAAAAATTAGACTTACTGGATGGATCAGCAGGTGCTAATAAGGGAAAAAGTCTAAAAAAACAAAAAAAAAAATAATGCGGCCACCACATCTAAGAATTGGCAAGCTGCAGTAATAAAAAATGTCAGTTTTTGGTTAATACCTCTTTAATGTTCTATTTTCTAATTTCCCTCAGAGGCTCTGGTGGTAAGGCTGGCCACACGCTATACCCGTAAAGCTGGCCACACGCTAGTAGAATTTGTGCATTTGAATTTTTTGTTTTAAGAATATTTGTTTTCCTGATTGTCATTGTAGTAGAGTCAAACTGCCATTTGTTTTTGACTGCATTAACAAGAAAAATTAAAAAGAGCAGGATAGAAAATGTTCTTAATTGAATTGTTCGGGAAATTCCATTTCTGATGTTAAAAACAAAATTTTTAAAAATTCAAATGATATTCATCAAGTCATCGAATGTATTGGGAATTTTCATACAAATGATTGCATGAACATTCATTTGAAAATGTACCAGTGTATGGTTAGCTTTAGCTTCAGTAGGATAATTAGAGTCCTGTTCTCCTAGATTTCTATGCATTTTTTATAGTGAAGAATGCAAAAGGAATAGAGGAAGTTCTAGCAACAGTTCACTTACAACAGGATGAGTGAGGCAGACAGAAATGAGTCTGGAATTTTAACATATTGAAACCTGTAAGGCAAGTGGAGGGGTAACGGAACAATGACCATGATGACGATAGCGTTTTTGCAGAAAAACGTCTGATGCCTGTAAAAGTATCTTGCGATTTTACTAGCGTTTAGGCACATTTACAGGTGTCAAGTGCTTGGGCATTAATTTATTTAATTGGCAAGAATAATAATTTCTTCTGGCCATTGAAATGAATTCATTCTCAAGTGCTAAACGTGCCTGGTGTTAATGTGTTTAGATGCATCAAATGTTTTTTCTGCAAAAACACTGCTACTCCTGGACACACTGGCATTGGGTTTTGTTTTTTCCTGCCACTTAAAGTGTTACTAAACCCTGCATTCACTATATCTGGTCTCCCACAGTACACAAAACATGGAAATGCAATTATTATAGTAAATATAAACTGCTAAATACCTTTTTCTTATCAGCAGTTAGAGCAGTATTGTGACTTCTATCAGTGTCCAGCAGAGCACTGGTTAAAGCTTGTAGGAGGAGTTTTCTTTTTGCTCTAGGAGGATGCAGAACCCCTGACCTCTGTTTGGACAGTGCTGTTTGGCCCTGTGCTGATCACATGCACTCTCTCAAGAAAAAAAACAAAAACCTCTCTGCCAAAATACACTAAACTGAGCATGTGCAGAAGGGCTACAGGTTCAGTCTGTCTTATCAGCGTGGACATTTGAACAAGAGGAGGAGCAGAGAAGTCAGGATCAAACAGCCTTTTTACACAATGCAGAGGATTAACCCCTTAAGTTCCACAGTAAGTATAACAAGCATGCTTTGCTGCATATACAGACTGATTTTACTGTTGTGGGTTTAGTAACACTTTAAGTCTGATAAAAGTCTATGTGTGCATGAACTCATAAGCTAACATAGAGGGGCATTTGGACGCCCCTAAAAGCGGCAGTAAAAATGTTCTGTGTTCATGAGGCCTAAGTGTCACATTTTCAAGAATTTTTTAGCAATGCTTGGAGCAGAATTGCACGTTTTTGCAGCTTTTGTCAAGTGCTTTATAACTAGGCATTTGGAGTGCTGCTGAAAAAGTGGCAGAGAGCTGCTGTATGAGCAGAAAATGCATGACAGAACACTTGGGAAAAAAAAACTCTCAAAAGCTTATGTCGCGCTCTTTAAACATTTCCATTGAAGTCTATGGGGAGAAAAACACTCCATTCTGCCTGAAAAGTAGTTCATGTACTTTTTGAGCAACAGACGTTTTGCTACAAGCAACAGAATGCTCAGATGTGAACAAGAGCTATTACAAATAATAGGTTATTACTTGTTTAGCATGTATTCGCGTCAAGCTTCAAAACGCTCAAGTGTGAACAGGGATTTATAGCGGAACTACACTGTATCTGAGCACAACAAACCAAAACAGCTGTTTACTTTTTTAAAATTCAAAGCAAACTTGCACAGCCACCTATGTCTCCATGATTTATTTTGCTGAGAAATCACTTTGAAAAACACCCCTCTTCCATTTTTGGCCGCAACTATCTTAAATAAGGGCAGATTAATTCACTTTCTGAAATCCATCTGCCCTTCGCTCAGGCAGGAGGGTGTGCTTAGCTGAGAAAGCCCATCGATCCCTCCTGAAGACTCCTGGGAAGTATGAAATCATTTGCCTAGGCCTATAAGCCAGGAAGTAACTAAAACTTTTTTTTTTTTTTTTACATTTCTTTAAACATGTATTATAATATACACTATATTGCCAAAAGTATTGGGACCCCCTCCAAATCATTGGAATGAGGTGTTCCAATCACCTCCATGGCCACAAGTGTATAAATTCAACCACCTAGGCATGCAGACTGCTTCTACAAACATTTGTGAAGGAATGGGTCGCTCTCAGGAGCTCAGTGAATTCAAGCGTGGTCACTCTCAGGATCTCAGTGAATTCAAGCGTGGTATAGATTGCCACCTGTGCAATAAGTCCATCCGTGAAATTTCCTTGCTACTAAATATTCCAAGGTCAACTGTTAGTGCTATTATAACAAAGTGGAAGCAATTGGGAACAACAGCAACTCAGCCACCAAGTTGTAGGCCACGTAAAATGATAGAGTGGGGTGAGTGCATGCTGAAGCGCACAGTGTTCAGAAATCGCCAACTGTATGCAAAGTCAATGGCTAAAGACCTCCAAACTTCATGTGGCCTTCACATTAGCACAACAAAAGTGCATAGAGAGCTTCATGGAATGGGTTTCCATGGCCGAGCAGCTGCATCCAAGCCTTACATCACCAAGTGCAATGCAAAGCGTCGGAAGCATTTCAGGCCGTGGCCATCTTGATTAAGGGCAGATGATTCCTGTAGCATTTACTACCTGGAATCCATCTGCCCTTAGCTCAAGAAGGCAGGCAGGAGGGTGTGCTTAGCTGAGAAAACCCCTCCTCCCCTCCTGAAGACTCCTGTGATCTGACATCATTAGCCTAGGCATGGAAACCTGGAAGTCACTGCAGAAATGTGAAAAAAAAAAAGGTTAAAACAAGTAAATCTGATATACTTTCCTATCTATTTACTAATGCTAGCAGTATAAGGATTAGAAATTAAACCCCCAAAAAAGAGTGAAGTTCTACTTTTAGGCATTTTATACCAAAATACTGTAAATATGTTTTGGAAAGTTGATTACTGCAACGCCTTGCAACATCACATATTGAGCATAGATTTGCATTGAAATGCCATTGCAAAGGTGAGGATTTCCCAGTAAAAGATGTAATGTGTAGAATTCACCACAAGAGGACATTCACTGCAAGCAATTTGTCTGCCATATGAAGGTTTATTGCCTTCAATTGCTGAACACAAAGCCAGAGTCCGATTTATCTCAGAAAGGGAGGCTAGCTTTGTGCAGTTTTGGCAACCAGTCAAATTCCAATGTTTATTCATTAAGTTCAAAGTTTGTTAAAGTGTATAAAGTTCGTGAGGAACACACTCATGTTCTTTTCTTCAATTTTAATTAAAGTGGAGCTCCACCCAAAAGGGGAAACTCTGCTTCTTTGCTCCCTCCCCCCTTACACTGCCACATTTTGGCACTTTTTTTTTTGGGGGGGGGGAGAGGGTGGTACCTGGTTTTGATAGATACCCGCTCCCACTTCCGGCTCAGTTTGCCAGGGCAATCCCCCCCCCCCCCTCCTTCCCCCCGCAGTCTTCTGGGACACTTGACAGGTCCCAGAAGACTGCGGGACCAATCACAAAATGCAGCGGGACTTGTGCATGTGCAGTAGAAAACCAGCTGTGAAGCCACAAGGGAGGCTTCACTTCCGGTTTCCCTTACTTTCAATCAGGGGCGACTGATAACTCATGGGGCTCCCGGGCAATAGAGGATCATGGGGACCCTGTGTTCTTGCCCACACTCAAAGCACACCCAAAAAAGCCTATAAAAGGTACTAGGGCATCTCATGGGGCCCCCTACTGACCCTGGACCCTCAGGCAGTGTCCGAGTGCCCAAATAGTCAGTCTGCCCCTGCTTGCAATGCTTGTGCCGGGAACCCGGACAGTAGTGAAGAACTAGGCCAAGTGACGACGGTGCCCGACCCCTGGACAGGTACATGTGCTTATATTAATACTAAGCAGGTACAGTATTTTTAGCTGCTGACTATTAATTTTTTGGAGCCTGGAGCTCCTCTTTTTAATGAACTTTTAGTTTACCTTTTGCCTAATTTAATTTATTCAGAAGCCAGTAGTTTATTGGAACCATTTTCTCAAATCCAAAATCCAATAGCAGTCCTGATTTTTATTGCAACATGACTAAAGTCCCTGAGGTTGTCTCACATTGGTCAAAGTGAGGACAGTTGTGCAGATTGTGGACACATTTAAAACTGAAATGTGTGAAGGTATGCCAGAGTTATGGTGGCCACACAAGTGTAAATACAATGGTTGGAAATAACGGGTATAGCAATAATTTGGATTGTTTCCATGAAAAATAACCATCTGTTCTGCATGAAAGTACAACTGATTTTGACCAAGTTGTTCTTTTCTTGGCTGTGTATGATTGTTTTCAAGAGAAATGATCATCTCTTTGTTGAATTGGCTATTTATTTTTAAGCCCACCATTACCCCATCAACTCTCCCCTCCTCTGACCTCGCAACCACCCTGCCCCCCACCACACCTAACATCCCGCACACTATAACCTCCCCAACACTCCGCTCCTTCAGCCCTACTACCATTGAGGAGGTCACTAAGGTCTTCTCAGAAGCCCACCTCACCACTTGCCCCCTTGACCCTGTCCCCACACAACACCTCCGGTCACCCTCCTCCTCCATCCTACGCTCCCTCACCCACATCTTCAACCTCTCCCTCTCTACTGGCGTATTCCCCTCCCCCCTAAAGCATGCGTACATCACCCCCATACTCAAAAAACCCTCCCTGGACCTCACCGACCTGAACAACCTTAGACCCATCTCCCTGCTACCATTCACATCCAAGCTCCTTGAGCGCTTAGTCTACAATCGCCTAAGCTCCCACCTCACTGACAACAACCTCCTCGATCCTCTACAGTCTGGCTTCCGTCCCCTACACTCCACCGAAACTGCCCTACTCAAAATCACTAACGACCTGCTAACCGCCAAAGCTAATGGCCACTACTCAGTCCTCCTACTCTTCGACCTCTCTGCGGCCTTCGACACAGTTGACCACCCCCTCCTCCTTAATAAACTACACTCCCTTGGCATCAGAGACTCCGCTCTCTCCTGGCTTTCCTCCTATCTATCCCAACGCTCCTTCAGCATTACCTATAACGCTACCACCTCCCCCTCTCTGTTGGGGTCCCCCAAGGCTCTGTCCTCAGACCCCTTCTTTTCTCCATCTACACCTCCTCCCTCGGCAAACTGATACACTCCCACGGCTTCAACTATCACCTCTACGCCGATGACAAGCAAATTTATCTCTCCACCCCTCACCTCACCCCTTCAGTCTCCGCCCATATCACCCACCTACTGTAGGACATATCAGACTGGATGTCGCTCCATTTCCTCAAATTGAACCTTTCCAAAACCGAGCTCCTAGTTTTCCCCCCAGCCCGCGCCCCCCCCCCCCCCATCCTCTCCATCACGACCAACAACGCCACCATCGATCCCACCCTGCATGCCAAAGTCCTAGGTGTCACCCTAGACTCAAACCTGTCCTTCCAACCCCATGTCCAATTGCTGGCAAATTCATGCAGGCTCCACCTCCGCAACATCTCTAAGATACATACGTTCCTAACCCCAGACACTACTAAACAACTCATTCACTCCCTTATCATCTCACGTCTGGACTACTGCAACTCCCTTCTCGCCAGCCTACCCCAACACAGGCTATCCCCGCTTCAGTCTATCCTGAACTCAGCGGCCAGACTCATCCACCTTACCAACCGCTCCACTTCTGCCACCCCCCTCTGCCAATCCCTCCACTGGCTTCCAATTGCCCAACGCATTAAATTCAAACTACTAACATTGACATACAAAGCCATTCATAATGCTGTCCCAAACTACCTCACCTACCTGATACCCAAATACCACCCAACCCGTATTCTTCGCTCCTCACAAGACCTCCTACTCTCTAGCTCCCTGGTCTCCTCCTCCCACGCCCGACTGCAGGACTTCCCCCATCCTCTGGAACTCTCTACCCCAATCCATCAGACTGTCACCTACCCTCCTCACCTTCAGGCGCACACTGAAAACCCATTTCTTCAGTGAAGCCTACCCCACCCTCACCTAACAGCCGATCTCCTCCACTCCTCCTACCACTCCATCCCCCACAGCCACTTCCTCCTGTACCACTATCCCCTCCCTCCTAGATTGTAAGCTTGAAAGAGCAGGGCCCTCGAACCCCTCGTGTATTGTTTTGTTACTGTATTGTCTCATGTTCTGTCCCCCACTATATTGTACAGCACTGAGCAAACCTCCTGGCGCTATATAAATACTGTATAATAATAATAAAAGCCTCATTCACACTGACACTCCTATGTTTAGCATTTCTAACCGCAGGAAAAGGCCTCTGGGAAGCATGAACAACTTTTATGCCTTCCAGGTTACTTTTTTTCCTGCATTTAGATGTTCCCACTTTAAAACGGGTTTAGCAGCATTTAGTGGTGTTTACGTGCATTTATATGTGTTTAGAATATTTAATTAGATCCTGGTGGCACAGAATACCTTTTTTCTGTAGACACAGCTAATCTGACTGGACCTAAATGCAAGTAAATGCACAATGGCTCCAGTGAAAAATCAGTACATTCATTTATATGGAAAGACACACAAATCCATAGCTTTGCCTCTCATGCACATGGACAACTTGGGTGCCGGCCAAGTCCATCTCCACTCTTCAAAAATCGGTTGCACCCCAATTAGCTTTTCTTGCAGTATTTGTGATGATTGGTGCATTGACTGCATACAGTAATGTCTCCAACTCAAAACCAGTCTTTACGCTTTTCACCACTTTTTATTTGCTCACAAGGATAGGGGAAGCAAGCCAGGAACAGAGAAATGCATGAACGAAGGCTGGTTTTAGGTTGCAGATCTTGCAGTATATTTGATAATCCATGTGTAGAGTGCATACAGAAATAAGGGCCAATTGAAGTGTGACTGATTTTTTTTTTCCAATTTTTGATGTATGTATATGCATTTTAAAATAACCTACAAAAGCAGGTTTGACAGTGCTAATGTGAATGTGGTCTTAGTGTATTAGCGGTATTATGGACTGTGCTGAAGGGTTTTGGACTTGTGTTGATGAACAAGTGCAAGGTTTTTGGCTAGAGATATACTTTATTTGAAATTACTATTTTTTTCCATAATACCCAGAAATCAAATTTTCCAAGGCAAACTTTCTATTTTTGTTTCTGGTCCAATAATTTGTAAGGCCACTTTTTCTAATATGTCCAAATGCTAAATACGGGTGAATTCACATTGCATTTTTTACTGAATTTCTTGTGAGTGTGTAGATAGAGCTGTCATAAAGTATTCAGACCCCCTTTCACTTTTTTCAAATTTGTTTTGTTGCAGCCTGATACTACAGTTGTTTAAATTATTTTTTTTTTTCTCATTTCTCTACACTCTGTACCCCATAATGACAAAGTGAAAACAGAATTTTAGAAATGTCTGTAAATTTATGAAAAAGAAACAACTGAAATATCACATGTACTTAAGTATTTTGACCCTTTACTCAGCACTGTGTTGAAGCACCTTTGGCAGCAATTACAGCCTCAAATATTTTTGTATATTATTATACAGGATTTGTATAGCGCCAACAGTTTGTTCAGCGCTTTACAATATAACAGTTATGATGCTCAAGCTTTGCACACCTAGATTGAGGGATTTTCTGCTATTCTTCTTTGTAAATTCTCTCAAGATCTGTCAGGTTGGATGGGGACCGTTGATGGACCGCCATTTTCAGATCTCTCCAGAGATGTTCAATAGGGTTTAAGTCAGGACTCTGACTGGACCACCCCAGGACATTCACAAGTTATTCCCAAGCCACTCCTGTGTTGTCTTGGCTTTGTTCTTGGGATCATTGAGGTCCTGAGGGCTGTGGAACTGGTTTTTATTGAGGATATCTCTTTACTTTGCTCCAATCAGCTTTCCCTCAACCCTGACCAGTCTCCCAGTCTCTGCTGCTGAAAAACACCCCACAGCATGATTCTGCCACCACTGTACCTGTTGAGATGGTTTCCTCCAGACACAACATTTAGAATTGAGGCCAAACAGTTCAATCTCGGTTTCATCAGACCAGAGAGTCTAGTTCCTCACAGTCCAAGAGTCCTTCAGGTGCTTTTTTTGCAAACTCCAACCGGGCTTTCATGTGTTTTGCATGTAGAGGCTTCCATTTAGCCACTCTGCCATAAAGCCCAGAATGGTGGAGGACTGCAGTGATGGTTGTCCTTCTGGAACTTTGTCTCATCACCACACAGGATCTCTGGAGCTCAGTCAGAGTGACCAATGGGTTCTTGGTTACCTCTCTTACTAAGGCTCTTTTCCCCAGTTTGGCTGGGCGACCAGCTCTTAGAAGTCTTGGTTGTTCCAAACGTCTTGAGAATTATGGAGGCCACCGTGCTCTTGGGAACTTTCAGTGCAGCAGAACTTTTTTTGTAGCCTTCCCCAGATGTGTGCCATGCAATAATCCTGTCTCTAAGCTCTGCAGGCAGTACCTTTTTTGACCTTATGGATTTTGCTCTGATACAGTATGCATTTTCAGCTGTGAGTCCCTTTTTATGGAGAGGTGAGTGCCTTTCCAAATCATGTCAAATCAATTTAATTTACCACATGTGGACTTCAATCAAGGTGTAGAAACATCTCAGCATCGATTAAGAGAAATGAGAGGCACCTGAGCTAAATTTCAAGTGATGTTGCAAAGGGTCTGAATACTTAATGCCAATATGTTATTAAAGTTTTTTCTTTTTCATAAATTTGCAAATATTTCTAAAATCCTTTTTCACTTTGTCATTATGGGCTGCTGAGTGTAGATTAATAAGAAAAAAATGAATTTAAACAACTCTAGTATCAGACTGCAACATAACAAAATTGAAGAAAAGTGAAGGGTGTCTGAATACTTTATGAGAGATAAAAATATAACGTTTACATTATAACTGCCTATCTTTAGCTGCTTTAATCTTGTTCTTACTTTATCTGTAACAGAAATTTTGTGTTTAGGACAGTTTGTAGGGTGCAGATAACAAATGACCTAGCAAGAGGAGATATGGCAGGATAACTGAATGGAAGCTAATTTGTGTACTAATTTTCAAATAGAGCACAAACTGAACATAAGTACACTGTAAATATTATCATTAGTTGCATGCAGATTTTAATGAAGTGGATCGCTTTTCCCTCAATTATGGGATGGACAAGGTTAATTATATAGAGGCCTTATCTCCTCATTGTAGAAAATACACACTTTGGTTTTCAGGTTTAAAAAGATTTAAAAACTAACGCCTAGTAGGGGTTCTTAAACTGTATTTAACCCCAAAAATATGTTTCAGTATGTTTGGCATCATGTGCCACAGTTTTATTAAGCAAATACTTTTTGTGAATCTATGGCCGTCTGTTTCAGGCTAATAGCATAAGCCACTGCCTTGCATTTAGCAGCAGCTTTGTCAGCCGGCTGTTTGGGTTTCTTCAGTTCCATTTGTTATACCTGATAGGCAGCTCAATAGCCATGTGAAGGAGCAACTGATTAAGACCTGTACATCCTCTTTATCCTTGTTTATTTTATATGCAATTCACATGACTGTCATAACAAGACTTCTGCTGAACAAAAATAAAATGATTTAAAAAAAAGTGGAGGAATCAGCCTTCTGTGTCAGATGACAGGTGAGTGTAACATTGTCAGTAATTGCAGCTCAACATGTTTTAACTAAAAATAAATTGGAAAAAAAGCACAGTAGCAAAAACCTCCCTAGCTATTCATCTGTAAAATAAAACCAATCTATTAACATTTTTTGAAAACCTGATGGTGCCTGACAGGACTGGTGATGTTAATGATTTCAGCATGGTGCTTTGGGGTCATATTGGGCAATCCATTGGGATCTGTAATCAGAAAACAAAAAGGTAAGACCCCCTTGCTGTAAACACTGATCACCCTTCACATGAGATTTTAACCCGCTGTTGGCTTAATCTGGGTCACAGGAGTGCACTTAGTTCTGCACTCCTGTGACTCCGATTCAGCCAACAGCAGGTTAAAGCTTTGGTATGAGTAACCTGTGTAAAATGCAATGAATGCTTGTCAAATATTTCTTCTTCAGGAATATCAGATAATGCAGCCATTAAAGTATTTATGAAGACACTTCGAATATAATACTGCAAATAACTTTTTTTAATTTGTTTCTCTGTACCTGTGCAGCAAGCCTGGGGACACAACCATGCCAGCACAAATCGGCCTCTGTGCATAACATGGTCAGATTGTGAAAGGAAAGAATGAGAACTGGCAGGGTCACCAGGCATTTGACTGTAGTCGCCGTGCACCCCCTTCCCTCTTGAGTCCACCCTTGTGACAGCAGACCAGAGATCCTCTTCTTGTGTCTGCGGTCACAATTCAAAAAAGACACGGCTTTGCGGGGCTCCACCCACCTGGCCATGTCATTCATTCACAGAAGTCTGTAAATAAAAAATGACAAGTCCTGCAAAGGGACTACCACGGCACTGTTGAGTGCTATGGTAGTTCATCCTCTCTTCCTGTGTATATCTGCCTGCTCGTACAAGGTATTAGCACACAGATACACAGACAGGTCTGCAGGATTCCTGCATGACACACGCAGTCTGCTGATCACTGGTGCAGTGCTTTCTAGGCTCTCAGTGAAGAAAAAAAATAGTAAATGCACATTTATTTACCTGCAAAAGATAGGCATTTTAATTTTTTTTACAAAAGTGAAATTATCCTCTAAGGACTGGTTCACACCAGAAGCTTTAAAATGCATTAGGAACGCATGTACAGTAATTGCCATGTTTTCAATGGCCCTAGTTCACACAAGTGCGGTCAGTTCCAGTGCTTTCAACAAAAGTACAAACGGCTGCAATTTTTTTTGTCTGAAATGCATTAAAACACATGTAAACACATCAGAATGCATGTAAGAAACTATTGTCCTAAGATTTTTCAAGTGTCAAAATAAAGAAGGAATAAAAAATGCTTTGGAACTGTCACGTACCTGGTTGGAGAGCCTGATGTGGAGAGAGGGCATCCTCTTACAACTCCCGCTCGGAGCCCCTGAAAGTGGGAACAGAGGCACAGGGCCAGGAGTGGCAGGAGTGCCGTGTAGATCTTGAAGCTGACGGCAGGTAGCTGGGGACCTAGGAAATCCGGACACACGCCAGGTGCAGGAATGTATGTGCAACAGCAATCAGGATGCGGATTTGGGACCAGCACCAGTGCGTGGATGCAGTGGCAGACAGGTATGGCGGTGATCCGGATGTAGGCTAGATGCAGAACCGTGGGTGCAGTGGCAGGTGAGTATGGTAGCCTACAAGATGCAGGTCAGGTGCAGGTGTAGGCAGGATAATGTAGCAGAGTCAGACAAGCCAGGTCAGTATCAAGCGGGCAGATAAAGTACAAAAGGATCAGGCAAGCGAATGGTCAGGGATAGCCGGGGTCAGTGCAGGTGGAGTTCTTTCTTAGTCAGGTAATGCAGAATACATATATCAGGAATATGTGCAGGAACGTAGTAGACCAGAAGGCAATGATTTTACTACTAAGCAGGTTTAAATAGCCTGCCTGACCTGATGTGTGCGCTTTCTGCACATGCGCGAGTTTTTTCCGCGATACCGCGCATTCGTGGCTGCACATTCCTGCGCACTCGCACCGCCGCAACTCGAGGGGATCCGTCGCCATCGCACCGCTGCACAGCGACAGGATCCCTGACAGGAACACTCTGAGAACATATACAAAATGCATCAAAATCTCATCTAAGCACGCATGCAATAATGCATCCAGAACACTGAAATTGTGGTTTGAACCAGCCTAAGATCAGAGGGCTAAACAGGCTGGATGTGTACATTGTTTGAAAGTGTACTAATGTGAATCCTGAGGTACAATCACTAATCTTTGCAGAGTAATCACTAGTTCTGCAGAGTACCGTAATCAGCATGGCTATATCTGGTCCCCCACAGTACACAAAACATGGAATTCCAATTATCTTAGTAAATATAAACTGCTAAATACCTTTTCTCATCAGCAGTTAGAGCAGTCTTGTGACTTCTGTCAGTGTCCAGCAGAGCACATGTTAAAGCTTGTAGGAGGAGTTTTCTTTCTGCTCCAGGAGGATGCAAAACCCCTGACCTCTGTTTGGACAGTGCTGATTGGCCCTGTGCTGATCACATGCACTCTCTGCAAAAAAAAACTCTCTAGCAATACACACCAAACTAAGCATGTGCAGCTTGCCCTTTAGGCTCTGTTCTATCAGGAGATGGTTTGGGGACTGTGGAAGAAGGGGAGGATCAGAGAAGAAAGGCTCAAACAGCCTTTTTACAAAGTGCAGAGGATTAACCCCTTAGGTTCCACAGTGAGTATAACAAGCGTGCTTTACTATAATGTTTTATTAGGCTTATCCCTTATCTTTCCAATCTAATAGTATCTTTTATATTGAATATACTATTGCAGTTGTCACAAAACTTAATTTGCTGGTTGGAGTTCACAATGGCAAAAAAATAAACTTTTCAGCAAATCTCAACAATGACAGCTGGGTTACCTGTTGTGGTTTCTTTGTCATCTGAATGTGCTGAAGAGTGAAAGAATGGAGGAAATACCTGTTTGTTGGGGAAAAACCAGATTACAGTTGTGCTTTAGCCTACAGGAAGGGCTGGTATTTAGTAAATGCATGATCAAGAGAAACCTCGGGGTGTTCATTTTATGATGAATTTTCGCAATACTTTGACTGGTTACGTTGTGACGTATTAATGTGCCTCCCATTTCAGCATTTTCACTAAATAATCTTGTGTGCTGCACACGCAAACCTGTGTATGAAATTCTGTATCAAATAATTTACATTCTACTGAAAAGAGCAGAAATTCTAAAACAAATATACCGTATTTGCCGGCGTATAAGACGACCCCCCTACTTTTCCTGCTAAAATGTAGTGTTTGGGCTATACTCGCCGTATAAGACTACCCCTCTTCCAATGCACACCAGTGGGAGGAATAGTGCCCCATCATTGATGTCAGTGGGAGGAATAGTGCCCCATCATTGGTGTCAGTGGGAGGAATAGTGCCCCATCATTGGTATCAGTGGAAGGAATAGTGCCCCATCATTGGTATCAGTGGGAGGAATAGTGCCCCATCATTGGTATCAGTGGGAGGAATAGTGCCCCATCATTGGTATTAGTGGCAGGAATAGTGCCCCATCATTGGCATTAGTGGCAGGAATAGTGCCCTATCATTAGTATCAGTGGAGGAATAGTGCTCCATCATTGGTGTCAGTGGGAGGAATAGTGCCCCATCATTGGTATCAGTGGGAGGAATAGTGCCCCATCATTGGTATCAGTGGGAGGAATAGTGCCCCATCATTGGTATCAGTGGGGGGAATAGGTGCCCCATCATTGGTATCAGTGGCAGGAATGGTGCCCCATCATTGGTATCAGTGGCAGGAATAGTGCCCCATCATTGGTGTCAGTGGGAGGAATAGTGCCCCATCATTGATGTCAGTGGGAGGAATGGTGTCCCATCATTGGTGTCAGTGAGGGGTGGAATAGTGCCCCATCATTGGTGTCAGTGGGGGGTGGAATAGTGCCCCATCGTTGGTGTCAGTGGGGGGGGGAATAGTGCCCCATCGTTGGTGTCAGTGGGGGGGAGGAATAGTGCCCCATCATTGGTGTCAGTGGGAGGAATAGTGCCCCATCGTTGGTGTCAGTGGGAAGAATAGTGCCCCATCGTTGGTATCAGTGGGAGGAATAGTGCCCCATCATTGGTATCAGTGACACCAATGATGGGGCACTATTCCTCCCACTGAGACTTGCTGACCCTGTTCTCGTATGGTGCTGCTGCAGCCAGCATATGTGGTTGCAGCAGCACCTCTACACAGAACACTTACCTGCTGCTCCGGCACTCAATTTTCGCGGGGCCGCTCGGCTCTGCCCCCTCGCCGGTGATTGGCCGCCTGTGTGCCTTTCCTGAGCTACAGTTCTGGCGGCCAATCACCGGTGAGGAGGCGGAGCCGAGCAGCCGCACGAACATCCAGTGGCCGAACTGAAGGAGACGCCGCGCTTCCTGGACCGGATCGTCGTGGGACTGGATCCAGGTAAGAGACATCAGCCCCTGCAAACCCCTGTACTTAATGCCGCAGCCCCCCTAACATGTGTACCGGCGTATAAGACGACCCCCGACTTTTGAGAAGATTTTCAAGGGTCAAAAAGTCGTCTTATACGCCGGCAAATACGGTAGTAATTTATGCCAAAGGACTACTTACATGTCTGCATAACACTGCAGTGTATGAAATGAATGGGGTTTTGCAGTGTGCAGTATGTTTAATATTTGGGATTATTTTTAAAACCAGCTTGGGGACCTTTTCAAGCCATTAGTAAGCTACTAATGCCAGTATACATGGCAACTGTGCTAAAATCTGAATGTTTGTTTATTTAGGGCTCATGTACACTGCAGCTGATAAACTGACATTCAGGAGCTGTTCATCATTTTTTTTCACCAGCCCCTGAACTCTCCGTAATGTTTTCCTATGTGTCCATGTACACAGTCGTTTACAGGCAGTTGAGTTTACAGTCATTTTTTTTAACGCACCAAACTTGCGTTCAGGAGTAGATTTTACCTACGTTCCAAATGCTTGTAAACGTGGTTAACCGCATTTATAAGCGTTTACGTTTTTAAAGCTTTTTTTAACTGTCCCATATCCAGATGCTGTCCAGAGCCATTTTTCGTCATCAGAAATGCATGCAAAGCGTTTTCCATGTATTTAAATGGACCTAGTACACCAGCGCAGTCAGTTCCAGGTTTTGCGTGAAGGAAAAAATGGTAGAACGTGCTGCTCTATGCTCATGATGGGATCTATAGTGAATACAACCAGAAGAGACAGGTAATCTCAACACATACTGCTCTCTCTGCTTCTGTTCTCTCTATTTCTCTCAAAATGTCTGAAATAGTTATTACTATTTTTCAGTGCATTCTGGGCATTTGGGAAGGTCTCCTGAGGTTATCTTTTTAAAAATGCTTTTAAATGCGGTATGCAAACGTGGCTGAACTGACATTTTTTAAACTACGTTTTCCAGCAGTCAGTTTCCATCGTTCAGAAGAGTTTTCCAAACGTCTCGTGTACATGAGCCCTTACTTTGTCTTAAAGTGGGCCTAAACTCAAAAAGTGAACATTTGCTAGGTTATTGGAACATTTTTTTTTTCCCTGCGTGTTACCAGTTGAGATATTTTGGCCATGCTGATTAGAGGACAATGTAAGATCCCCAATAGGAACTGGAACAATGCTATTTGAGTTTCTAAATTGTACAGTAGTTTGTAAAATAATGGGATTGGCCTATCTGGTATCCAACAAACAATACAGTAGTAGAGTAATTTTACCATGTTAACTGTTGGTTAATACAGAAAGTTTTAGTGATACATTTTATTGAATAACTTGTGCTATTAAAGATGCAAGGTTTTGGTGTAATTTAGATCCCTTTTATTCAGGCTTTATATATAAGGAAAATAAGGGATCTAGGTTATGGCAAAAGCTTGCATCTTTAAAAATGGAAGTTAGCCAATAAAGGGTATCACATAACATCAAAATTTCCTGAAAGATAAACACCAAATTGTAGAGCCTGGTGTCTGGGAATGCCCCATTGATCCTTAAGATGAGTTAAACAGCCCACGCATTATCATTTTCTTTGTTCAACCAGTGGGTTTAAAAAAAAAAAAAAAAAGATCCAATACCCCCATCCGCTGTGCTATTGTATTGTGGTATCAGAATACACTGATCAGTGGTGCCGGCTTCATCCATGTATGGCCAGCTTTAGTTTGGTATATGTTAAGCATGGGTCGGAGTGGCAGCTGAGGCCATCTCACACATTTTACTCCCGGGGCGGTCTTGAGCGGCGTCCGTCTCTCTTCCATGCAGGAATTGCTGGAACTGCTTTGGGATGCTGCTCCCTCCTTTCCTTTTTCCAACAAGGTGACCTCCTTTTTGTCTCTAGATTGGAGCAGCACAATTAAAGCTTCTCTATGATCTACAAAGTTTTTACCCATGTTCATAAAATTGGTGTCTTTAACCACTTGCCCACCGGGCACTTTTACCCCCTTCCTGCCCAGGCCAATTTTCAGCTTTAAGTGCTGTTGTATTTTGAATGACTGTTGTGCGGTCATGCACCACTGTACCCATATGAAATTTTTATCATTTTGTTCACACAAATAGAGCTTTCTTTTGGTGATATTTAACTGCCACTGGGTGTTTTATTTTATGCACTGTAAATGGAAAAAAAAGCAGAAAATTTGATTTAAAAAAAAAAAAGGTTTTCTTTGTTTCTGTTATAACATTTGCAAACAGGTAACTTTTCTCCTTCACTGATGTGCATTGCTGAGGCTGCACTGATGAGGTGTCACTGGTTGGCACTGCTGGGCAGCACTGATAATCAGTGCCGATCTCCTCTGTCGCATTTGCCAGTATCGGCAGTACTTTCCTCACGCTATGACAGCGTGAGGAAAGTGCTGCCGATAATCGGCAACTGTATTTACTTTGTGATCTGCTGTGTTATTGGACACAGCTGATCATGTGGTAAAAGGTCTCTATGATTGGCCTTTTACCTCATCCTGTGATTGGCCTTTTACCTATCACATGATCAGCTTTGTAGGACACTGCGATCACGGTCAGCACTGGGGGCACACAGGGGTGTGTGTTCTGCGAGGACGTCAATGGACACCCTCCCAGAACGGGACAATTTTGTAGCCGTCTTTTGGCTACAGCTCGGTTGGGAAGCGGTTAAATAGAAAAGGCAGGGCTTTAACATCACGCAGTATCACATTTCCTGTCCTAGGATGACAAGACTCCCTATTGGACTTTAGCTATGGAGGCGTAGGCTTGACACCCTAGGGCAGGAAGTGCATTAGGACTACATAATCCCTTCCCCAGTCCTCTTCTCACAGCTTAAAGGGGAGAGTTCTTTAGTCGACAGAGATAGCTAGGAGCAATGTAACTGATAAGAGTGCAGTACAGGTAGAGAACACGAAGTTGTAAGCTGGCCAGATATCTGGCTGGATCAACAGATACTTATTAAACAGATTTAACAAAACACTTTTGATGATTATATTTAACAAACAAATAAGAAAGGTTCTTTGTTAGGGTTTTCATATCCTTTAACTCATCCTTTATCAACCTGAACTATTACTTAAAATGGAGCTCCACCCAAAAGGGGCAGTTACGCTTTAAGAACTGGTCCCCCGCTTTTTGTGGCTACTGACTTTTTTTATTTTCATCTTTGACTGGAGCTACGAACTTAAAGTGGAGGAAAAAGCGTAACTATATCTATTCTTAAAAATGTACCTTTCCCCCTTCTCCTCCTCATCCTGCCTGAATAGATATAGTTAGGCTTTTTTTTCCACTTTAACTCTCTGAAACACTTAACCTGTAAAAACCCTTAAAGCCCAAGTCAAGGATGTTAGCAACCATCTGCAAATGCAGCAGAGGGGCTCAGAGCTGTCAATGGAGCACAAGTGCAGTATTGTCACCGCACTTGTAGTCTATTGCTACTTCCTTCAGCCCCATAACTGAAGGTCCGTACCTCTGTACAGACTTGCAGCTAAGGGAATAGTCTGCAGTAGCCTGAGCATTGCACCCAGGATTAACTGATCGCTCATGAAGTGCTTTGCAGATTCTAATGTAAAAAAATACTAAGTGCAAATTTTGGAAACCAGTATAGGTGAATTTGTTTTTTATTTTTTTTGCAAAAGGTGGAATAATTATTATTATTATTATACAGTATTTATAAAGCGCCAATAGTTCGCTCAGCGCTGCACATTACAAAGGGGGACAGAACATGTGACAGAACAACAACAATACAATGCAAAACATGAGGGGATCGAGATTAGACAGACATTAAAGGATAAATTCACTTTTAGTAGCATGTTACTTGTTACACCTATATTTGGGGTGTAATATGTTACTGTTGCAGCAGCCCCACTGCCCCCCTAATAATCCTTCATCCCCCATTGAGACAGAGAGCCAGGGATCCTTTCCTCATACCCATTGTCACAATTTTTAAATAACATAGTCATGCGGGGTTCGCCCACCCAGCTGCGTCATTCATTCACAGAGTTTTGTGAATGGCAGAACTACAAGTATCTACACTATTTGCATGTAGTTCTCAATGTACTACCAGGGTACTGAAGATCACTCTAGTAGTTCATTGATGCTTCCTGTCATTGTGTAAAGTGCTGAGCAAACTGTTGGCGCTATAGAAATCCTGTATTATAATAATAATAATAATAATTGTGTAACTGCCCGCCCTTAAGAGGTTCGAGCGGGCCGTTTACACTGACAGTCTGCAGGGAGCCTCGCATTGCACTCACAAGCTGCTGATTGTGGCTGCAATGCTTTGCAGACTCCTCTTTTAGTTAAAAAAAATAAATGCATATGTTTTTACCTTCAACAAAGTACGTTAATTTTTTTTACAAAGATGAACCTATCCTTTAAATGCCCCCAGAGAAACTTTGTCCAGCCTCCTAGACTTAGTGGAGCTCCAAGCTCCCCCCAAAAAAATTAAAGTCAGCAGGTACAAATACTGTGGCTGCTGACTTTTAATATAAGAACACTTACCTGTCCAGGGGTCCAGCGTCGTCATCACCTGGGCTAGTTCTTCACTAGCGTCCAGGTTCCCAGCACCAGGATTGCAAGTAAGGGAAAGCGGAAATGAAGCCTTGCAGTTTCACAGCCGGTTTCCTAATGCGCATGCGCGAGTCGTGCTGTGCCTTGTGATTGGTCCCATAATCATCTGGGACCTGTGAAGTGTTCCAGAAGACTGCAAGGGGGGAAGGAGGGAGGCTGAATTGAGCTGTGGTGAACTGAGCCAGAAGTGGGAGCGGGTTCCTGTCAAAACCAGGTACCCGCTACCCCCCTAAAAATGCCAAATCTGGCAGTGGAGGGGGGGGGTGTTAAACAAGCAGAACGTCCTCTCTTGGGTGGAGCGCTATTTTAATGCAAGAATTCCTAACTAACTGTGGGCAGCACAGTGGCTAAATGGTTAGCACTTACGCCTGGCAGTACTAGGGTCGCTGGTTCGAATTTCAACCATGGCACCACCTGCCTGCGTGGTTCTCACTGTGCCTGCGTGGGTTTCCTCCGGGTACTTCGGTTTCCTTCCACATTCCAAAGACATGCGGTAGGTTAATTGGATCCTGCCTAAATTGGCCCTAGTATGTGTATGAATGTAGGTTAGGGACTTTAGATTTTACGCCCCTTGAGGGTTAGGTGACCACGCTATATAAGCAGCTGAAATAAATAAATAAATAACACTTTTACCCTCAACACCATCTCCTTGTGTAGTCCCAGAAGATGATGTCACAAAAAATAAAACAGCACTTCAGTACCCATAAACTTTTCAGATTCTGTATTTTGCAACATTATGTACAGAATTCCATATATCTTCAGTACAGCCAAGTCATGGTGTCGTTGTATTTGCCTACAACTAGTGAACTTTGAAACAAATTAACAAATATCTTTAAAGGATGACAAATAAAAACTCTTTTAAAGCGCACAATCCTTCAGTGTAACCATAAAATATTTATTGACAGTTTGGTCTCTTGCCTTTAGAATGTCAAGTCTTGGCAGTTCTGTCTGCTTACAGACTCTTCTTATACAGCTGATAGCTCACTGAAACAAAGCACTGGTAACTGCAAAATCAGTGCAACACGTGTGAAATCCTGACCGCGCAACAAAATTTCAACAACCTGAGCAAATATAAAGCCATTCATATTATGTATGCTTCAGTGAAAGATTTGCTTTTAAGAGTGTCTTATATAATACTGTTATGCTTGGTTTGCAAACTTTTAGGAAGTTTCACCGGAATTGATCACTCCGTAGGCCATTCTGTGTTTGACTTGGACTTACCCCTGCAATAGATCTGTGTATTAATGCTTTTTAAGAATTTAAAGAATAGTTGTGAAATATTTGGTAATCAAACCCCTTCAAATTTTCTTTTGAAACCCTGATATCAGTCCTTCAGAGAAATGTAATTTTGTGGTATTGTAAGAGGCCAATAAAGTAAGCCTGTTAAAGTGACATTTCATGCATTTCCTGCTAAATCTGCTAAAATGTGATCCCTGGGTGACCCCGTCAGCACCACCCAGCTCCCCAAACTTTGATCTGAAAGTGGTTCTAGTTGCTGAAGGGATTTTTTACCTTTATGCATGTCGGCTAAAAAAACCTGTAGTGTGCAGACCCCCCCCCCCATTTTCTCCTAATACTTGTCTGAGCCCCATCTTAATTCAGGAATGTGCAAAAGAGCAACAAGAAAATAAAAATATGGTCTGGGGAGCCCACCGAGGCTATCAGTTGGGGTGTTGCCAAAACACATGTAATGCAAAGAAAAAGAAGAAAATAGGCATACACACCCATATGGCAACTACTCAGAGAAACAAAATTATTGAAAATAACATGAATATGATAAAAGATTGGCCCTTTTGGGGACCACTTGGATCGGTCTCCACATTTTTGGCTGGGCTCTTGCGGTATTAGGAGACAATATCATCAGGGGGGATTAGTTAGGTGTGGATGAGGGTGAGTTCTTCAGCTCCCCCTGGGTTTGGGGGAGGGGGTTTGGTGGGTGATCCCATATTTGGGGGAGGTTGGTTGAGCTTGTCCTGGGAAGTGTGGTATAGGTTGGGGGTGGTTTTCGTCCTGGGGGGGAGGAATCTGTGTGGTTCAGGAGGGGTTGAGGGATGGGTCACTGACTTGTGATGCTTATATCATATCATATTTATGTCATTTTCAATAAATTTCTCTATGAGTAGTAGCCATATGGGTATGTATGCCTATTCTTCTTTTGATGTGCACAAGAGCAGCTGCTCTCCTGGGTCCCTCTCTCTTGGCTGAGACACAATTACAGTCAATTACAGCCAGTGGGGAGGGAGTGGGGAACAGGGGGCGGTACAGAGCCATGCTCTGTGTGTCCCATAGACGCACAGAGCTGGCTCAGGAGCGATCACGCATGAGTGTCCTCCAAACAAGCAGATTGCCCTGTTGGCACTCAGCAAGGGGGACCCAAGAAGAGGATTGGGGCTTCTCCGCGCTAAACTATTGCGTAGAGCCACTTTAAGTTCTCAGCAGCCCGACGGAACAAATTTTAGCCAAGCAGTGACTGCAACTGAAAAAATATAATAGCCATTAGGGGAGATTTGTCTATCCACACTGTTTAGTGTGTATAGCCTGCTTAGAAGCAGACTGCAGAAGGTGCGCACTGTATTAAATAAATGTAAAAGTTATAGATAGAACAGGAGTGAGTTCTGCATTTGACTCTGCCTCTTTTGTCTCCTTACTTAAGATCAGTTGAGATCCTAGCTTGCACTGGTCTTTTGAATCCCCTCTGACAACACTGATTAGCCCACCACTTCACACCACATGGAGTTAATCACATGCTTCTCTATACTCAGAAGTACCAGGTATTTTTTTTTTTCTACCTTCAGCTTCCGGTGCTGATTACTGATTGATCAGAAATCTTGTCAGATCTTTCAGTTTACCTGTGAGATCTCCCTGAAAGGCACTTGTAATGTAGTCTTCCCAGGGAGCAGCTGGGAGGTACTGGCTACTTCACCAGTGTATTGGAAAAGGCAGAAGTTCAAAAATAAAATTGTGAGAAAACAGTAGGTTCTCTATGTGTGTGTGATGTGTTTGCTGTTGCAGCTGAGAATGCAGAGCTGAATGCATCTGAGATTTTAGTGTTTTGGGAGGAAAGGTCCATTTTAAGAAGGTCAGACAAGATTTTGTTTACCTACCAGTATGATTCTTGGACAGTAGTAGGCTGAAGTGACTCTTTACTGATGCCTGCTGCATACATTGTTAGGCCTAATAACAGCAGGTTTCTTATGTTACCTTACCACATTGGATGGTGGGACATTTGATTGAAGACTCAGTCACTAGAATGAATAGTGATAAAATCGTATCCCTGTCCTGCCTAGACCTGGACCCTTTTGCCAACAATACACTATCATCCACCCTGGACACACTCGCCCCTCTTTCTCTACATGCAGAATCAGGCCTCGCCTGTTACAACCCTGGCAAACAGACAACACCAGAAGTCTCAAGAGACACAGCCATGCTCTTGAGAGAGCGTGGCGTAAAACTAAAACCTTGCAAGACTTCACCCTCTACAAATCTGCCCTTCTCAAATACAACTCCTGCCTCCACACTGCTAAACAAACCTACTACACCACTCTCATCAAAACCTCCTCATCCAAACCTCATCAACTTTTTTCTGACCTTAATTTGTTGCTTTACTCCCCACTGCCTCCAGCCACCAACCTACTTACTGCCCAGGAGATTGCCAATCATTTCAAAAACAAAATTGACACAATTCATGATGAGACAGCCTTCATCCAGCTTTCCCCATCAACCAACACACCAAGTCCAACACCACACTCAATATATTTCCTCCTTCAACCTTGTTGCCACTGCCAAAATTCAACCTATCCTTATCTGCCGGCACCTTCCCGCTCAAGCATGCACTGGTCACCCGCATACTTTAAAAAAAAAAAAACCCTCACTGGACCCAACCTGTTTTAATAATTTAAGGCCCCTCTCCCTACTCCTATTTGCCTCCAAACTTCCACAACTCTATGAGTTGCTACCTCATTGACAATAACCTTCTCGATCTCCTGCAGTCTGGCTTCCGCCCACAACATTCCAATGAAATTGCCCTATTAAAACTCACCATTGACCTACTAACCTAACCTAAAACCAACGGCCAGTATTCCATACTCATACTCTTAGACCTTTCTGCTGCCTTTGACACAGTTGACCACCCACTCCTCCTCAGGAAACTCCACTCCCTTGGCTTCCATGACTCTGCTCTTTTCTGGTTCTCCTCCTATCCCAGCACACTTTTTAGTGTTGCATACAATACCATTTCCTCCACTTCACTTCCTCTTTCTGTTAGGGTACCCCAAGGCTCTGTCCTTGGGCCTCGCCTCTTCTCTCTATACCTCTTCTTCCCTGGGCCAGTTGATAACCTCCCATGGCTCCCAATACCACATCTATGCTGATGACACCCAGATCTATCTCTCAACTCCTCAACTCACCGCCTCAATCTCCTTACATATCACAATTTTACTGAGCGACATATCAGTATGGATGTCACACCACTTCCTGAAACTCAATCTTTATAAAACTGAGCTTGTAATATTTCCTCCTTCCCGATCCCCTTCCCATGACTTTACCATTGAGATCAATGGCACAACCATTGGTCCCTCCCCACATGCCAGGGTGCTAGGTGTAATCCTATACTCTGATTTCTCCTTCAGCCCCCATATCCAATCACTGGCTAAATCTTGCCACCTCAACCTCTGCAACATTTCCAGAATTTGCTCCTTCCTGACTAACGACACCATGAAACTGCTTATTCACTCCTTTGGTTATTTCCTGCCTTGACTACTGCAAGTCCTTCCATACTGGCCTACACCTACACAGGATATCCCCCCTCAGTCTATTATAAATGCTGCTGCTAGAATAATACACCTTACTAACTGTTCCGTGACTGCTGCCCCTCTATGTCAATCTCTTTACTGGCTTTCACTAGCCCAACGTAAAAAATCCAAAATACTAACCACAACATACAAGGCCATCCACAACATTGCCCCCAGCTACATCACCCATCTCATCTGCAGACCCAAACCGTCCTTTTCACTCCTCCCAAGACCTCCTGCTCTCCAGTTACCTTGTTACCTCCTCCCACGCTCACCTTCAGGACTTCTCCAGAGCCTCTTCCATCCTCTGGAACTCCCTGCCCTAGTATGTCCAGTTAGCTCCTACCCTGTCCGCCTTTAGACAATCCTTGAAATCTCATTTATTCAGAGAAGCCTACCTCACCACCACCTAAGAACTGTACTTGAGTCACCTCCATCAGATCATCCCCTGCAGCTTTTACCTTTTGTACCACCTCCCCCTCCCTCTAGATTGTAACCTTCATGAGCAGGGCCTCCAATTCCTTTTGTATTGAACTGTATTGTAATTGTACTGTCCCTCTTATATTGTAAAGTGCTATGTAAACTGTTGGCATTATATAAGTCCTGTATAATAATAGCCTAATGTTCTCTGCACAGCACTATAATCATGTAATCCGTCATAAGGAAATCATTTTCTAAATGTATGATAAATAATAATAATAGTGTGGGACTGTGGTTTATAGTGTAAGCTCCTCAGGGCACTCTATTACATAGAATGATATTAATTATAGTGCTTTGTGACTGTAGTGGGGTGGTTGCAGATCGTCTGAATTAGCTTATTCCCTGCAATATTCAACTCTGCCTCAAACAACCGTATGTTGTGGTTAAGGGCCAGGTAAGTTGGTGGCTTGCTCTTGTCCTTTGTGAAAAAAAAAAATGATGCATGTCAGTTAAAGTGGATCTTCACCCTCCAATTCATCATATCTCTACCTCACCTCCGGTACTCGGCACGATTAGGGATCTCTTATTTTTTAATTTTTTTTTCTCTACCTTTATTTTAATGAAATTGTCCGCTCCCGTCCCCATACGTCATTTGGTGGATGACATGCACTGTCCTTTCTTTGCTTCCTGAGATATGTGACATGCAAAGCCTTTAATTCAGTAAAAGAGGAGGGGATGGGCCTGGTGGGGTATCGTCGATTGACCTGCTGGGTAAATCCGAAACAGCCAGCAGCGTCTTGCTGACATCACAGCAAAGTATGGCGACGTGGGACCGAGCACTGCCAAAAGAGAGGAGGATCTCTGCTGGACAGCGTTGAGCCTGCTTTGTGGAGGAATATCTAATCTGTGCAGAACTCGGCACCATGAAGTTAGGGGTCTAAAAAAAAATGTTGGGGGAGGGGGTTGGGTGAAAAACTGCTTTCAGGATCTTAGATGATTCTTTTTAGGAGGAATCATACCCTCAAAATCAATTTTTTTTCTTGCAGGGTATACATTTAATATTTAGGATATATCAGCACCCAGATAATGTGCTTCCCAACAACTGTTTAAAGATTATACTACATACTGTATAGTACAGCTGTACTACCTGTTCTCCTATCCATGGTTTAATTTTTGTATTGTCACCATTACATAGGGTTTATCTTATCATACACACTATTGATTGGCTTTTTTAATCTTTATAATAAATGAAAAGTCATGTAATAAAGCGAAAATTGAGAAATCTATCAACAAAGATAAACTCCTTCCACAATTTATCACAAAGACTGATCCAGAAACAGTGATTATGTATTGTGTCCATATTAATGTTGTTGAGTCATGAGCAGTGAAGTAAGCAGAGTAGTCAAAGGTAGAAGGTATAAACTGTGCCTTGTTTTTCTTGCCACTGCATTTATTGCAGCAAAAATATATGCGTAACTAATGCCATAATTGTTTTTGTTGACTTTGTGAAATGGTGTGAAACATCTATGGGTAATAAGACAGAGGCAGTGAACCAATCAGTCATTCTCCCCGCTAGTGGACTTTATTGGAGACATTTTAAAGCCATATAGCTTTAGTACCTTGTAGGTGTTCACATTGCTACTTTTCTCCTGTCTTGTAACATAATCCACTAAAATAACTTCTCTTTGTCACCGAATGCCACATCAGAGGGTCACTTAGGTGCCAGGTACATCGTAGGCCTGGATGTGTGAGCAGGCAGAGCCACCAATTGGCTGCTTTGACTCCACCTTCAATTAGGGGTTTTGCCTACACACACTAGTACCTAATACATACAATGAGAAAATCAGATGAAAAACACCACTTTTGGAACGATCGTCCAATAATCTGATTGTTAGTACACAGCTTTCAAGAGCCGATCACGCAAAATTACCTGAAGGACAAGCACGAAAATGTTTCTCGTATGATGACAGAACTAACGATTTTTGTTTTAATCAGTACAGTATTTGTCCATAAACAATTGAGTGACTAGGATCACACATGCTTGAAAAGTAAAGAATACATTGCAATACAATAGACGTCATTGCGCGAAGTTGTATTCTGCTTTACAAGAATTTTTATAACTTTAGTAACCTCTTCATTTTCAATATAAGACTAGCATGCGTCAGATATTCTCATTGTGTGTACAAGGTTTAATTGTGGCCCTGGGTACAGCTCTCTAATGGGATTGGAGCCAGAGCGAGATCATTGCTGCCACTAGGTAAGTAGTACAGGGGGATTTTAGCTGATTCAGCCAGAGGACAGCAGGAGAGTTGATGAATGTTTATAAAATTGTGTTCTATTTTAGAGGACTATACATTTAAAGCATTTCATTAATATCTAGAGATACAAAGAAACTTACCAGATTACATTCCTTCTCCTTTGAAAGCTTCCATCACAGGTTTAGGCCAGGTCATTGTGAACCCTGCTTGTTTTTATTTGTAGCTTGTCTGTTACTGCCCTGTAAATATGGAAAAGGACTGAGAACAATGAAGGCATCTTTAGTTTGGTGTCTTCAGAGGAAGGAGCTAGTATGGATTGTTTATATGCTGCAGTGTACTTCTGTCATTCTTGGCAAAAATCTATTAATATGACCATACTGGCACCTTGAGACTCCCCAAATTCTATTCTCCCTTATTCATAGTGCCAAAGTTCAGGCTACACAGCCTTAAACTCTACCAGGGAATGTCAGAGTTCGCCTATGAGAGTGGTGCAAAATGAGTCTTCCAAACTTCTGTGGAGGAAATACACTGAAGAATGAACTATTGTACTTTGTTTATTTATTATTTATTTCAGATACTTGTATAGCGCCATCAATTTACACAGCGATTTACATATATATTGTACATTCACATCAGTCCCTAACCCTCAAGGGTAAGGTCCCTAACTTACATTCATATACTAGGGCCAATTTAGACAGGTGCCAATTAACCTACAAGCATGTCTGGAGTGTGGGAGGAAACCGGAGTACCCAGAGGAAACCCACGCAGGCATCGGGAGAACATGCAAACTCCAGGCAGGTGGTGCCGTGGTTGGGATTCGAACCAACGACCCTAGTACTGCCAGGTGGAAGTGCTAACCTTAACCACTGTGCTGCCCATTGTTGGACAGTAGACTACATTTCCCAGCTTTATCTATATTTGGGCTTATCAATGAAAAGTAATTCCTTTTAGGTTAGATTTACATTTGTGAAATACATTTTGGAATCTACACTGGGATTTCTTTAAAAGACACAGTTAGAACTAGTTTGTTTTCATAATTATACTGTGTCCATATTGATGATGATCAGTGAAAGCAAAGTGTTTATTCGTATAAGCTCTCTAATCTAGTAGATGCAATTTTTTTATGAAGAAACTTGATATGCACAGCAGATATACATTCTAAGAACTGCATGCTGTATGTTCCAGTGCAAGCTTTAGAAAAAGCCTATTAGCTTGATTAGATAGTTATGGGTGTGTAGGTTGATTTGTGTACATATTGATTTCCACTAAAAAATCAATTTTAGTACGGTTTCTTGCGCATGTTACAGCATCTTTTGATAGACTTACAAGAAGCTTTTATTGTGTAATTATTTTCTAATAATTTATTCTCTAAATAAGTTTCCTCTGAATTATGCCATACAGGTGTAATGACATCATGATGTTAAGACAACAGCAATTTTCTTTGGGTGGACCCCATACCAAATTGCTACAATAGATAAAAAAAAAAATTGTAGTGAAACAAGTTAGTAAATATACCGACCTTCTTGCCTTGACCCCAGTTTCCATACTGCAGGGTTTTAGCATCAGTTTCCTTCCAGCAAGATCTTGGCGAAATGCTGAGTAGCGTAGACCTCACTGGATGACATTCCAGAACAGCACAGAAGCTTCTACATGTGAGATTTAGGCTGCTTAGCATTCCTTTGGTTCTCCCTGGATGGAGGATGATATTAACCTTGCCTAGGCATCACAGAAGGACGTTGATCATAATCATATTTAATAACTATTTCTCTGTTGGTTCTTTTATTTATTGCAGTAAATATTCAGTCCTTGCATTTGTAGCGCATGGTTTGCTTTGAAGGGTTAGTTCACCTTTCCTACACTTTTACCTCATAACCCTCTATGCATTCCAGGATCCCCAGTACGTTATATTATATACTGCTATAATGGCACTCCTTATCCCTCAGCAAGTCAAAATGGTGCTAGGTCAAGGCAGGCAAGAGAAGTCCAGAGGAAAAGACAAGTTTTGGCAGAAAAGTCTGAAACTGAAACAATAAATCAACAGTGTATAGAGAGGTACAGCAACTCGGTCATAACTGAATATCAAGGTATTTGAAGTACAGGAGCAATTATATCCAGAGTGTGATTTAGAAGAAGGCTGCGATGCTGGTATACTTCAAAAACAAACTGCAGTGGTTTTTTAATATGCCCAAATTTTGAGGTATTTATGTAATGTTTACCCTACAGTTAATGGTATATGGGCATTAGGTACAGTGGAAAGTGAAACACAACATGCCCACAAGTGCTTTCAGGTAAAATTGGCTTGTGTTTGGGATCCTGAAGACATGTTTGCGCGTTGTTACATTATTTATGGGGGAAAGTGGGTAGAGAAATCTCTTCCCACAAAACAGAATACCGTATTTTTCGCTCCATAAGACGCACCTGACCATAAGACGCACCTAGGTTTTAGAGGTGAAAAACAAGAAAAAAAAATATTCTGAACCAATGGACTGCAGACACAGTACAGGGGATGACCAGAGACTGCGGACACAGTACAGGAGATGACCAGAGACTGCGGACACAGTACAGGAGATGACCAGAGACTGCTGACACAGTACAGGAGATGACCAGAGACTGCAGACACAGTACAGGGGATGACCAGAGACTGCGGACACAGTACAGGAGATGACCAGAGACTGCTGACACAGTACAGGAGATGACCAGAGACTGCGGACACAGTGCAGGAGATGACCAGAGACTGCGGACAAAGTACAGGGGATGACCAGAGACTGCAGACAGTGCAGGGGATGACCAGAGACTGCAGACAGTGCAGGGGATGACCAGAGACTGCAGACAGTGCAGGGGATGACCAGAGACTGCAGACAGTGCAGGGAATGACCAGAGACTGCAGACAGTGCAGGGAATGACCAGAGACTGCAGACAGTGCAGGGAATGACCAGAGACTGCAGACATTGCAGGGAATGACCAGAGACTGCAGACATTGCAGGGAATGACCAGAGACTGCAGACAGTGAAGGGAATGACCAGAGACTGCAGACAGTACAGGAGATGACCAGAGACTGCAGACAGTGCAGGGAATGACCAGAGATTGCTGACCTTTGGGGAGGGAGGTGGAGCGGGTACCTGAATTTGACAGGTACCCGCTCCCACTTCCGCGGAGTTGCCTTCCCTCTTCTTCCCGGGCCGGCTTCTGTGACAGCCAGGTGCCCACTGCGCACGTGTGAGAAGCGCTGCGCTTTGTGAATGGCCCGGCGCCTTCTGGGACCTTTCATGTGTCCCAGAAGACACCGGATCATTCACAAAGCGCAGCACATGCGCAGTGGGCACCCGGCTGTCACAGAAGCCAACGCGGGAAGACTGTGCAGCGCTGGAGCGAGGAACAGGTAAGGCCCTGCAGGAGACAACAGCTGAGCGGCCGGCCCGGTATTCTCACATGGTGGCCGCAAAAATACCGGACCGGACGCTTTATATTCGCTCCATAAGACGCACTGACATTTTCCCCCCTTTTTGGGGGGGAAAAAAGTGCGTCTTATGGAGCGAAAAATACGGTAATGTGATGGGTTGCAGGAAAGAAAATCACTGGATTCCCCCATCAACAGTGTTGATCGATGAATCCCTCCCTGGAGGCTGTTATGTTCTCACGACGGGTTTGGGGGCACAGGGAGCCGTCCCTGCTGGGAGAACACAATGATTATTGCTAGCGGCTATAGCTGCTGGCAGTAATCGCATGCTAGAAATCCTACATGCTGGTTGTGCCCAAGTCGATCAATGGATCAACTTGGGTACAATCAGCCTGCCCATGCATGGATCAAATTTCATCCAGTTGAACCTATACGAGGTTAACTGATCTTGCAACCCATGGTGATCCGTGGGATCAGCTTCAGCAGTTTGCAGCCTGTAAGGGGTTAACTGTGGCAGCTTTGTGCTAAAGTCAGAGATTTGCTATCAGCTTCTTCGGCCTGAAACTGGCAAATTCGCAGTTGCTTCAAGGGATATGCATTTTATCCACTACACCGGGGGCAGCTGTCACTGTGCCCGGAATCCGAGATCACCCCAATAACTGGCCAGGACCTTCACAGAGCCCAGAAGCTCTGCTGGCATCCTGCACCCCCTGTGATGGTGTCACCCGGTGCGGCCCGCACCCCCCTAGGGACACCACTGATGTACAGCTTTAATATGGTCACCTCTGTTCCTTATCGTGTCATAGCTGAGCAGGTCTAAGCCAGAAAACCACTCCTCTCTTATGACCTAATAGAAGTGGAAGTGGTGGGTCCAGACCCACAACTTATCAGATGGTCAGAGACCACATATTACATGTCTTGCCTGTGTTAAGGAAAGTTTTTGAAATGTGAATCAGTTATATTTACTTCTTTTAACAGCTATACAGACATATCATTATATAAACACTACTAATAGATGTCAGCAAGTTCATGTTGGTGATAGCAACCTAGGGCAGTACATTCTGTTATATGTAATTATATTTTCGATCTGTTCAATAATCAATATCTGTTAAGCAAGATACTTCAATTATTTATTAGATCAGCAATTAGAGTCCAAAGGTAACAGGATGTTTTTTTTTATGTTAGCGAAAGATTATTTTATATAAAGACACTTGGCACATACTGTCTGTAATCTTTCTGAATTCAGATAATGTAATTATAAATACCTGAAGGACATAATGAGGAGATGCTGTTATTTAGCAGGAAGCATGAATGTGTTGTGCTGGCAGATTTGCTGTAATAAACCAAAGCAGCAAGATAACCTATGTTGTCAGTAATATTACCAGTATTGTTCTGATAATTCTGTATAGGCTTTTAACATAATCTTCTGCCCCATAATAGTGTCACACAGGCTTCAGTTTGTTTAAGAACAGTCTGAGCAGCAAGCATTCATGAAACTTTCAGCAAAGCTTTAGTCATGTTTGAGCAGCTTTTTCTAAGCTTTTACATCACCGTTCTGCTTCTGGTTGGAATTGTTATAAACCGATCTTAATGGGAGTGTCGATTGTCAATTTAAACAAGCTTCCATCAGGCTTCGGCAAGCTTTGAACAAGCTTCAAATAGTGCTGAAGCCTGCTAGCAGCTTGTTTAAAGTGACAATCATCACTCCCATTAAGATATGTGTTCGATATTTACAAACTGGAGCTGAATGGTACTATAAAAGCTTCAGCTAAGTTATTGGTTGCACAGACTACCTTATTCACTTCCATCTCTCCTTTCTTTGTTTTCTTACTCCTCCCAGATGTGCTGTACTGTACCCCCAGGCTTGTTAATTTGGACACTGTCTGACGAGTTGGGGATTATCGTTATCAGGGATAATTCCTCTTTGTTTGTTCCATATTGTTACTGTATGCTGGTTATGATCATTCATGGACTCCAGTTTGTGTTTGTATTGTATGTATACTTTTTTTGCCAATAAAAATCATTGGAAAAGGAAAGCTTCAGCAAAGCTTACTGAAAGCTCTGCAAAGGTGTTGTACAAGCCTCTGCAGAGCTGTGTCTGTGCTAATGGTAAAATGACTTCTAGAAAGTGTAAATAATTTGGATTCCAGCAGTATGTGAGCTTTTTCCCTTGGGCACAGTGAAATTTTCATAACCTGAACAGGCGATCAGAACATAAATTAGGGTAAACAGTAGTTTCTCAGTTTAGGTAATACCACATAGATATCCCCTTCACTGAAAGTATTGAGTCCTGAGACCTGGAGGAAGCAAATATATTTACAAAGAGACCAGTGCTGGTTTCTATTAAAAGCAACACATATTCTGTCCTGAACAGTTCAACCTAATTCCAGTTAAAATTGAAGAAGGCTCTTTTCTGTTCCAGCTTGACTGTGCCCTCTTGCAGAAGGTTAGTTGAATGTCGCAATATAGGTTTTCTCATCCAACACCTGTACCTAATCTCACAAATGTTCTTTTGGTTAAATGGGCACAGTTGGTTGAAGAGGTAACAAGTAACACAGCTCCAAACCAACTTACTCCTCTGTCCCACCACAGGTGTACAGTGGATATAAAAAGTCTACACACCCCTGTTAAAATGTCAGGTTTCTGTGATGTAAAAAAATGAGACAAACATAAATAATTTCAGAGCTTTTTCCACCTTTTAATGTAACCTATAAACTGTACAAATCAGTTGAACAACAAACTGAAATCTTTTAGGTGGAGGGAAGTTAACATAAAAAACTAAAATAATATAGTTGCATAAGTGTGCACACCCTTAAACTAATACTTTGTTTTATTACAACATTCAGTCTTTTTGGGTATGAGTCTATCAGCATGGCACATCTTGACTTGGCAATATTTGCCCACTCTTCCTTGCAAAAACACTCCAAATGTGTCAGATTGCGAGGGTATCTCCTGTACACAGCCATTTTCAGATCACCCCACGGATTTTCGATTGGATTCAGGTCTGGGCTCCGGCTGGGCCATTCCAAAACTTTACTATTCTTCTGGTGAAGCCATTTCTTTGTTGATTTAGATGTATGCTTTGGGTCATTGTCATGCTGAAAGATGAAGTTCCTCTTCATGTTCACCTTTCTAGCAGAAGCCTGAAGGTTTTGTGCCAATATTGACTGATATTTGGAACTGTTCATAATTTCCTCTACCTTGACTAAGGCCCCAGTTCCAGCTGAAGAAAAACAGCCCCAAAGCATGATACTGCCACCACCATGCTTCACTGTGGGTATGGTGTTCTTTTGGGGATGTGCAGTGTTGTTTTTGCGCCAAATATATCTTTTTGAATTATGGCCAAAAAGTTCAACCTTGGTTTCATCAGACCTTAATATATTTTCCCACATACTTTTGGGAGCCTTCATATGTGTTTTTTTTGCAAAATTTAGCCTGGCTTGGATGTTTTTCTTCATAAGAAAAGGCTTCCATCTTGCCACTCTACCCCATAGCCCAGACATGTGAAGAATACGGGAGATTGTTGTCACATGTACCACACAGCCAGTACTTGCCAGATATTTCTGTAGCTCCTTTAATGTTGCTGTAGTCCTCTTGGCAGCCTCCCAGACCAGTTTTCTTCTTGTCTTTTCATCAATTTTGGAGGAATGTCTAGTTCTTGGTAATGTCACTGTTGCGCCATTTTTTCTCCACTTGATGATGACTGTCTTCACTGTGTTCCGTGGTATATCTAATGCCTTGGAAATTCTTTTGTATGCTTCTTCTGACTGATACCTTTTAAGAATTAGATCCCTCTGGTGCTTTGAAAACTCTCTGCAGTCCATGGCTTTTGCTGTAGGGTGCGACTAAGAAACCACATTATTTTAGTTTTTATGTTTATTCCCCTTCCCCCCCCCCCCCCCCCCTTCCACAAAAAAAGATTTATCCTTGTCTCATTTTTTTACATCACAGAAACCTGACATTTTACAGGGGTGTGTAGACTTTTTTTTATATCCACTGTATTTGGTTCTTGCTTGTGAGTGCATCCTCGCTTCATGTGCCTTATAATGGAAACAAGAGCAATGATGTCACCAGATAAAAGCAGACTTCAAATCACTCATACATACTGCCAAAATCCCGCTTCAAGACCACCATTCTTTGACCTGGTTCACCATTATGGGCTTATTTGTAGGGACTCATTTGTGAGACCGAGTATGAAAACCTATACATTACTCGCCGATACCAATTATCAATACCTATTTTTAGTGTCATGTGACAGGTTTTTTTAGGGCTTGTTCATGCACCATTCATGACTGAAAACTGATGGGAAATCTGCACAGATTTCACCTGCAGAGCCATCAGTATCACATTTGTTTTCATTTGTGTTTCCGTGAGTTTTTACAGCCTGTTCACATGTGTGGGCTGGCCGCAGCACAATTTGAAAAGGAGTCCTGTGTGATTTCTGTGTCCGGTTCAGGATCTCATACACTACAATTTACATTGGAATTGCATCTGAACCACTGAACAAAATCACACCGGACGGGCTTTGAAATCGCACCACAAACTGGCCTGCAAAAGGTATCAGTTTTAGTATGAGAGCATTTACAAGTACTCGTGCAGAAACTTAGTATCGGCATCGATATTGGTATTGGTGCAACGCTAATAGGGACCATTCTACGAATCAGCCTGTAAGGGTGAAATGCATTAGCCGGGGTGGTCTTGAGGACAGTGACCAGAACAAAGTCTGTCTTTATGTAGCATAATCATTGGTGTGCAGCTCTTGTTTCCATTGTACAGCAAAGTTTCCGAAAGACAACCTTCATTGTCTCATGGGAAACTTTGTTGGAATGTTGGTTTTGTAGTGCTAAATATTGAAAAATGAATGTAGTTATTAAACTTGGCTTATTAAAGCAGAGCTCCACCCAAAAGGGGAAGTTCTGCTTTAAGGACTGCGCCCCTGCTCCCCAATAAAGATTGGCACCTTTTGGGGGGCGGGAGCGGGTACCCGAATTTGACAGGTACCTGCTCCCACTTCCGGTCCGATCGCCTAGGCGATTGGAAACAGAAGGTGTCCTCCCTCCCTGTAGTCTTTTGGGACATGTGACAGGTCCCAGAAGACTACAGGACCATTCATGAAGTGCAACGCTACTCGCACATGCGCAGTGGGTACCCGGCTGTAAAGCCGCAAGCAGTCACAGACGTGTTCCCACACTGAAGATGCTGGCCTCCAGTAATACAGGACGGCCCTTGAAATGGGCTGCAGGGGACACACAGCGGGACCGAGGGACAGGTAAGTGGCTGTTTTTTTAAAAGTGAGCAGCTACAGTTTTTGTAGCTGCTGACTTTTATTTTTTGACAGGGTGAGCGGAACTCCTCTTTAAATCCTTCCTCATCCTTTCTCTTTTTAGATGTCACAATAAAGAGCCTTTATCCCTGTGACTACACAAACTTTCTAAAAGTGACTCAACAAAGATTTCACTTCAAACCACTGTTTGCACACTAGCACGTGAAGTGATACACACCAGTCAGCCAGTTCGTTTACATCCAACTGTCATCCGATCCAATCCAATCCAATCTGATCTGCTAGATGGATGGGGATTGGATCCTCATCCATCCGTTTTAGCAAAACGGACACATGTCCGTTAACATCCACCGCTTCTTAGAAGACAATAGATGGTCCAATCTGGTCTACCTGAAAATCGGACAGGTGGACCTGATCAGTCCACCCATGTGAAAAGGGCCTTAGAGCACTATGAACTGCTGGAGCTCAGTGCAGCAGCAGCTTTGAGCTGTACAGTCAGGAGTGTAGACAAGATTCCATCACTGATTGTCAGTATAGCTTACATTCTGACAAAGTATATTCCTGTGTACCATCTGGAGCCAATTACTGCTTACAAATGTCATATAAACTGTATTTTAATGATATGATGTGCTTTTATGTTATAGATCCCAGCAAATCTCCAATCCTGTGGTCATGCACTTTGGACACGCAGAGACTCTCTTGCCATTGTTGGCTTTGATGGGCCTGTTTAAGGATGAGAAGCCTCTTACTGCGGATAGTTTTGCTAATCAAAATGAACCAAAGTTTCGCAGTGGCAGGATTGTGCCTTATGCTTCCAACCTGCTGTTTGTCCTGTATCACTGCGAATTGGTGAAGAGTCCTGAGGAAGAGTATCAAGTACAGATGTTACTGAATGAAAACCTCCTTCCTTTCCCGCACTCACATGAGTCGGTGTGCCTTTTTGATGATCTGAAAAAGCAGTACAGTCACCTGCTCAACAACTGCCGTGTTAAGGAGGAATGTGAATTGATGAAGGCTGTTCATGAGGATGAACTATAAGGCAGTCTATCTTTATCTGACTTCTACATTTGTTCATACACAGAGAATTTTCTTTTGGAAACAATCGGCGCATCCAGGATAAAGGTAGAAAGATACTTTAATTCCATCAGATTAAAATCATCACAGAAGCCAGGGTTCACCGCAAGGGCGGACTGACAACTCATGGGGCCCCCGGGCAATAGGGGATCATGGGGCCCCCGTGTCCTCGCCCACACCCAAAAAAGCCTATAAAAAGGAACCAGGGGCATCTCATGGGGCCCCCTACTGACCCTGGGCCCTCGGGCAGTGCCCGAGTGCTCAAATGGTCAGTCCGCCCCTGGTTCACCACAATCCTGTTTGGATAACACATTTTCTACCCGGTGGGGATTTTTTTTTCCCCCAAATTTAGGCTTTCAAAGAAAATTCTCTGTTTGGAATTGTATAGGAGCGCGCAATACTAGAAAGAATAATCAATGGAAAAGTTTGTTCATTTACACATTCCTCCATAGACTGACATTTGAAATTGTTTTTGGTGGACAATTTTTTTAGTTTTACAAAAAATGTTCTCTTTTGTTTACATTTTTTCCAAGTATTCATCCAAAGTATGGAGTGGTGCAATTGTTTGATGTGGTCATTTGTTTTATACAATATAAACTACACAATCACAGGGTATCTCTATATAAGGTGCTGACAATGAACACAATGACTGTATATAAATCAGACACTCATTGAGTATTTACAATCATGGTTTTTAGAGAAAAGATCTTTACATCACATCAACCAAACACACATTACCTATCATTAAACTGACTACAATTAGCCACTGCATTTGAAGAAGGGCTCCACTTAGTAGCTGTGAATGTGATGTGGTAATGTCACCTCCAGGCACCCTGTTCCTTTCTTAAAGAACATCTGTTATAAAAAATGTACAGTATTTTTCTATATATATTAACAGATTTTCCCTTAAAGTATGTCCCCATACTGAGCCAGACATTTAGCTGAGCGATGTAATTAGCAAAGCTTAAGTTCCCAGAGAGCTCTGACACAACAGGGGGTGTGTGGAACCTCTGCAAAAAGAATACTATTTCTCCACGAAGAGTAAGGGATCAACTCTGTAGCTGCTGGCAGGGGACAATCTTTTCTACTTAGGCTGAGGCTGCTTTTGAATGAAGAGGAACCCAGAATGTATTAAGCTGAATTAAAGCGAAGGTCCAGTTGGGTTAAAGGAACCATTTCTCTTCCCTCCCCCATGCCAGTAATGGAAATAGCAGACTGGGTTTCTGTCTTTGGATGGCCTTTCTTCAGGAGGTACATTAGCTCCATGCCAAGTCTGCGTTGCTTATTCAGTTATAAAGTAATGAAAATAATATTTCTGAGGTTTTTGAAGGATGTCTTAAAGCCTAGCAACAGTATGTCAGCACAGTGTGTTCATTTGAAATAGGCTTCTTGTGTATTGAATCTGCTCTGCTCTGTGTCCTTAGAACGCCTTGGGGGTCTTATGACTGTTGGAGCCGCTGGAATCAAGTTTAATCAATACATTGTGTTATTAGTGGAACATTATGAACTTGTACATTTCCAGCATAGTCTATCACAAAAAATGTATTTCCATTTTCAGTTCAACTATATATGTCTTGGTCTAAGTGTTGGCTATTTCCCATGAAATCTGAATATGCTAGAAGTGAGATGATGACCTAGTTGGCATTTACATAGCAGTATAGGGACATGAAGGTGAGTGGCACTACCATATCACTGGCCCTATACCAGTAACACACACTGTATTGATTACACAAAACCTCATATGTAATATTGGCTACGCTGATAAGATTTCCATGCCCTCTAAATTACAAAATATGGGTAGAATTACCAGCGGAGATAGGGTATTCCACAGCTCCTAATTGTTGGGTCCCTGTTTCCATGCAGTTGTCACCAACTTCATGTTATGATCGCTGCAATGCATTCAGACTGAACACATTATTTGTACCATATTCTGCAATCTCTGACAATGTGATGTTATCCATACATTATCAAGCTGTAACATTCTACTGATAGATAAGGGAAACAGCCTTTGGCTGGTACTGACACAATAAGCTACTGTGGCTTTTAGGTTACAGATGAAGTATACACAGAACTGACACTATGTAAGCATGACAGCAGTGATTCTATACTGACTCATGGTGACAGTGAAAGACATTTTGACATGTGTTTGATGGAGCCCTTTCACTTTAGGATGAAAAGTATTCTATAGCTTCTGACTACTGAACTTTCTCTGCATAGTCAATATTAAATTTTAACTATGAGATTAACTCATGAATCAGGAATTTTCTTGGCGGTGGATTAAGAGCCTTAAATGTGGGCAGTAAGTACAAGGATTTGTGTGCCCTAGATAACAGGTCTATGTGTACAATATGTGAAACAAGCAGTGTTTATCTTCCTGATCATGCTTATTCATTATAGCCCTATAGATCAAATGGGACTCTGTCCCAATTCTGGAGAAAGAAATATTATTTAATCAGTTTTTGCTACGTTTTGGTTGTGTGTGTTTTGTGTGTAGTCATTTTTTTTCACTGTGTTTTGGTTGTATATGTTTTGTGTGTTTTGTGTTTTTTTTTGCTGGCTTTTAATGACAGGGGAGGTTTTCATATGGATTAAGCCTACCTTGTATTTTTACTGCAAGGTCCACTGCAGAATCAATCATATTGCTTGAAATATGAAGAATGTTTCCATTGCACGCATTAATAGATAATTTTGACCATTTAGCAACTATAAATGTGTGCAAAGCAAAAAGTTTGCGCCTGGAGGCCTTTTGAATTAATCTATACTGATTTTATACTTTAACACAAGAGAATGTTCTTGAAGTAACTTAATGAATTGAAATGTTATCCCACATATATTGGTTGGCGAAATGGATATACAGTTGCAATAAAAAGTATGTGAACCCCTTGGGATTACGTGTAGTTTTGCATGAATTGGGCATAAAATGTGCTCTGAACGTCATCTAAGTCACAACAATAGAAGAACACAGTCTGCTGAACATAATACTACACAAACATTAGATGTTGCCATGGTTTAATTGCACATAACATGTAAACATTCACAGTGCAGGGAGGAAAAAGTATGTGAACCTTTGGACTTAATAACTGGTTGACCCTCCTTTGGCAGCAATAACCTCAACCAAACGTTCCCTGTAGTTGCAGATCAGACCTGCACAACGATATGGAGTAATTTTGGACCACTCCTCTTCACAAAACTGTTTCAGTGTAGCAATATTCTTGGGATGTCTGGTGTGAATCGCTCTCTTAAGGTCATGCCACAGCATTTCAATCAGGTTGAAGTCAGGACTCTGACTGGGCCACTCCAGAAGGCGTATTCTGTGCTGTTGCAGCCATTGTTTTGTTGAATTACTTGTATGCTTTGGGTCATTGTCCTGTTGCATCACCCATCCTCTGCGGAGCTTCAGTTGGTGGACAGATGGTCGCACGTTTTCCTGCAAAATGTCTTGATAAACTCTGGAATTCATTTTCCCATCAATGACAACAATCCGTCCAGGCCCTGAGGCAGCAAAGCAGCCCCAAACCATGATGCTCCCTCCGCCATGTTTTACAGTGGGGATGAGGTTTTGATGTTGGTGTGCTGTGCCTTTTTTTTCTCCACACATAGTGTTGTGTGTTCTTCCCAAACAACTCAATCTTGGTTTCATCTGTCCACAGTATATTTTGCCAGTAGTGCTGTGGAACATCCAGGTGCTCTTTTGCAAACTTCAAACGTGCTGCAATATTCTTTTTGGACAGCAATGGCTTCCTCCGTGGTGTCCTCCCATGTACTCCATTCTTGTTTAATGTTTTCCTTATTGTAGATGTGTCAACAAAAATGTTAGCATGTGCCAGAGATTTCTGTAGGTCTTTAGCTGACACTCTGGGATTCTTCTTTACCTCATGCAGCATTCTGCGCTGAGCTCTTGCAGTCATTTTTACAGGACGACCACGCCTAGGGAGAGTAGCAACAGTGCTAAGCTTTCTCCATTTGTAGACAGTCTGTCTTACCGTGGACACATGAACATCAAGGCTTTTGGAGATACTTTTGTAACCCTTTCCAGCTTCATGCAAGTCAACAATTCTTGATGGTAGGTCTTCTGAGAGCTCTTTTCTGCGAGGCATGGTTCACATCAGACAGTGCTTCTTGAAAGCAGTAAACCCAAAACAGGTGTGTGTTTTTTAAGGGCAGGACAGCTGTCAGCAACACATCCAATATCATCACACTGATTGGAGTCAAGGTTGGCTCACTCCTGGCTCCAATTAGCTCTGGGAGAAGTCATTAAGCTAGGGCCTCACATACTTTTTCCTCCCTGCACTGTGAATGTTTACATGTTATGTGCAATTAAACCATGGCAACATCTAATGTTTGTGTAGTATTATGTTCAGCAGACTGTGTTCTTCTATTGTTGTGACTTAGGTGACGTTCAGAGCACATTTTATGCCCAATTCATGCAAAACTCCACGTAATCCCAAGGGGTTCACATACTTTTTCTTGCAACTGTATATTAAATTGCATATTTCAATAGCTTCATGAACTGTAAAGAAAAGATTGTTTTTCCTCACTGCATGCTGGTTTGTTTCTTTTAACAGAGTGTATTATTTGATTTCAATAAACATTGTGGATATTATTATATGCAAAAGCATACCTGAGACTATAGAATTGTTTTTCTGTAAATGTTTAATAGGTTTGCTTTAATCCTTTGAGGACCGTAAGATTTTGGAACGCCAAAAAAATAAATTTTTTTGTTTTTAAAGTTCGTACACTTCAGTTGCTGTAACTAAGCCATTTCATGAAATAATTGGCAAAAAGCTACATCCATTTGTTGTTTGTTGATAAGAACTAATATTTTGACTCAAACCAAAAAAAAAAAAGAGTTTTAAGTTCTTAATCAGATGATACACGCAATTAAAAAGATGGGACAAATACGTCCCTTGGTCCTCAAAATTAAGATCTGTATTCCACAGAAACAGACTGAAGCGAAAAGGTGATGGATGGGTTTCAAGAAAGAGAAAGTTAAAGCTTGTTAAAAGTTTGCAAATACTTGTTGAAATTGATGCTGCAAGAACAAACTGGGATTAAAGTTAGTGTAAATGCTGGTTGTGATTGACGGCAGCAGGAGCCAATGGCTCACGCTGCTGTTACTGAGCCTATGAGGAGGAAGAGAGCCACTGCTCTTGTGCACATCGCTGGATCAAGTTCGGACTCAGGTAAGTATAAAAGGAGCTGCATTCATTACATTACATTACATTACATTGAGTTTATATAGCGCCAAAGGGTTTGCTCAGCGCTGTACAATAGAGGGGGGGACATGAAACATTACAGCAACTACAAACAGCACACGAGGGGTTATAGGGCCCTACTCTTTCGAGCTTACAATCTAGGAGGGAGGGGGGTAGTGGTACAGGAGGAAGTGGCTGTGGGGGATGGAGTGGTAGGAGGAATGAAGGAGAGCAGCAGTTAGGTGAGGGTGGGGTAGGCTTCCCTGAAGAGGTGGGTTTTCAGGGAGCGCCTGAAGGTGAGGAGGGAAGGTGACAGTCTGATGGATTGGGGTAGTGAGTTCCAGAGGATGGGGGAGGACCTGGAGAAGTCTTGCAGACGTGCGTGTGAGGAGGAGACCAGGGAGCAAGATAGAAGGAGGTCCTGTGAAGAGCGAAGGGTACGGGTAGGGTGATACTTGGGAATCAGGTTGGTGAGGTAGTTAGGGGCAGTGTTGTGAATGGCTTTGTAGGTCAGAGTGAGTAGTTTGAATTTGATGCGTTGGGCGATAGGGAGCCAGTGGAGGGAGAGGCAGAGGGGGGTGGCAGAGGTGGAGCGGGTGGTGAGGTGGATGAGTCTAGCAGCTGAGTTGAGGATGGTCTGAAGCGGGGAGAGCCTGCACTGGGGTAGGCCGGTGAGGAGGGAGTTGCAGTAGTCAAGGCGTGAGATAATCAGGGAGTGCACAAGTAGTTTAGTGGTGTCTGGGGTAAGGAAGGAGCGTATTTTGGCGATATTGCGGAGGTGGAGTCTGCATGTGTTTGTGAGTGATTTGACATGAGGTTGGAAGGAGAGGTTAGAGTCCAGAATGACTCCAAGGACTTTGGCTTGCGGGGCGGGATTGATGGTGGTGATGTTAGTAGTGATGGATAGGATGGGGGGGGGGGGGCGCGGGCAGGAGGGAAGACGAGAAGCTCGGTTTTGGAGAGGTTGAGTTTGAGGAAATGGAGCGACATCCAGTCAGAGATGTTGTTTAGGAGGTGAGTGATGCGGGCGGAGAAAGTGGAGGTGAGGTGAGGGGTGGAGAGGTAAATTTGAGTGTCATCAGCATAGAGATGGTAGTTGAAGCCGTGGGAGTGTATGAGTTTGCCAAGGGAGGAGGTGTAGATGGAGAAGAGAAGGGGTCCAAGGACAGAGCCCTGGGGGACCCCAACAGAGAGGGGGAGTGAGGGGGAGGTGGCACCATTGTAGGTGACACTGAAGGAGCGTCGGGATAGGTACGAGGAGAACCAGGAGAGCGGTGTCTCTGATGCCAAGGGAGAGTAGTTTATTAAGGAGGAGGGGGTGGTCAACTGTGTCGAAGGCCGCGGAGAGGTCCAGGAGGAGGAGGACAGAGTAGTCGCCTTTGGCTTTGGCGGTTAGTAGGTCGTTGGTGATTTTGAGGAGGGCGGTTTCGGTGGAGTGTAGGGGACGGAAGCCGGACTGTAGTGGATCAAGGAGGTTGTTGTCAGTTAGGTGGGCGCTTAGGCGGTTGTAGACTAAGCGCTCCAGGAGTTTGGAGGTGAGTGGAAGCAGGGAGATGGGTCTGAGGTTGTTTGGGTCAGAGGGGTCCAGGGAGGGCTTTTTGAGTATGGGGGTGATGTGCGCATGCTTTAGGGGGGAGGGGAATACGCCGGTAGAGAGGGAGAGATTGAAGATGTGGGTGAGGGAGCAGATGAGGGAAGAGGGGGGTGACTGGAGGAGTCGAGAGGGGATAGGGTCCAGGGGGCAGGTAGTGAGGCGGGCTTCTGAGAAGACCCTGGTGACTTCCTCAGTGGTAGTAGGGCTGAAGGAGTGTAGAGCTGGTGGGGTTACGGTAAGCGGGGTCTTGGGTGTGGAGGGGGGCAGTGCGGTTGCGAGGTCAGAGGAGGGAAGAGATGAGGGGGAGATAGGGGGGGGGAGGCTAGGTGGGGAGGTAGATTGCGAGTTGACTATGTCCTGACGGATTGCATCAATTTTGTTGTGGAAATGAGTGGCAATTTCGTGGGCGGTGAGTGAGGTACTGAGTGGAGGATGGGGGGGGGGGGAGAGCAGGGAGTTGAAGGTGGAGAAGAGTCGGCGAGGGCAGGAGGAGAGGGTGTTAATCAGGTTTACGAAGTAAGCCTGCTTGGCGGCGTGGAGGGAGGAGGTGTAAGTGAGGAAGGCAGATTTGTAGAGGGAGAATGAACGGGGGGACCTGGTTTTGTGCCATAGTCTCTCTAGCGCGTGACTGCGACGTTTGAGGCATTTAGTGTGGTCGTTCTGCCAGGGTTGGAGCGGTCTGGGTTTGATGTAGCATGTGGTTAGGGGTGCCAGAGAGTCTAGGGTAGCTGATAGTGAGTCGTTGTACGTGTTAGTGGCTAGGTCAGGACAAGACAGTGGAAGGATGCTGTCGTGTAGGCGGTCGGCAGCTGAGTGGAGGGGGGCTGGGTTCAGGTTGCAGAGGTTGCGGCTGGTGATGGTTTGGCGCTCTGGGGGGGGGAGTTAGGGGAAGGGGAGATGGAGAACGTGAGGAGGTGGTGGTCGGAGAGAGGGAAGGGGGTGTTAGAGAACTGGTTGAGGGTACAGAGGTGGGAGAAGACGAGGTCCAGGGTGTTCCCAATGATGTGGGTGGAGGATTGAGTGTGCTGTGTGAGCGCGAAGGAGGAGGTTAGGTGGAGGAGTTGGGAAGTAGCCAGGCTGTTGTCATTGATGGGGATATTGAAGTCCCCGAGGATGATGGTTGGTAGCTCAGAGGAGAGGAAGAAGGGAAGCCAGGCAGCGAAGTCATCCAGGAAGCGGGGTATGGATCCGGGCGGCCTGTAGATCACTGCGATCCTTAGGGGGGTGGGGGTGAGGAGCCGGATACAGTGAGCCTCGAAGGAGGAGAAGGTTAGGGAGGGAGGATTAGGGAGGACCTGGAAGGTGCTCAGCGGTGATAGGAGCAGGCCGACCCCACCACCTTTGTGACCGCTCGGTCTGGGTGAATGGGACCAGACGAGACCTCCATAGGAGAGTGCCGCAGGGGAGGTGGAGTCAGTGGCCTGTACCCAGGTTTCGGTGATGGCTAGGAGGTTAAGGGAGCGGGAGATAAAGAGGTCATGGATGGCAGTAAGTTTGTTGCAGACCGAGCGGGCGTTCAGGAGTGCAACCGAGAGAGGGGGGATGGATGCGGGGAGAAGGGGCACAGATATGAGGTTGAGGGGGTTACGGCAGCTGGCGGGAGCAGGGGGGTCCCTAGAGGAGGGGTGAGGTGGCGAGGGGCCAGGGTTCGGGGAGATGTCCCCAGCAGATAGGAGAAGGGTGAGGAAGGTGGCATGGGGATGGGAAGTGTAGGAGCGTGTGGGTCTGATAGTGGTGGCACGTGGGTCGACGGGGGAGTGGAGTAGCAGGAGGAGGTGGTGAGTGCCGTAGTGGGGAGAGGGGAGAAGTGAAGGGGCAATGTAGAGCTGTTTTGGGGGGGTAGGCGGGTAGAGGGAGGTGATTTTTGGGATGGTGGAGAGGAAAATGAGGAGGAGGAGTGCAGGAGGCATGTTGGGGTGGGTGGGGAGACAGTTGGGTCAGGGGAGGTGAAGGGATACAGGTCAGGGCAAGGTGGTGTGGGGAATCTGTATTACCGTGGGAGAGTCATTTGAGTCCTTCTGTAGGGGTAGAGTGAGGGTGGAGGGCGGCAGCTGGTTGGCAGCAGTCTGTGGGTGCAGTAAGCTGGCGACCATGGGTGCTGTGGCATGTCTTCAGTGGGTACGGTGGTTCGGCTAGTGGAGGGGTCGTAGGGTGCGATGGCTGGGGGCGATGGTAGGCACGGCGACTGGTGATGCTGGCGGCTCGGTGACTGGGGTTGTTGAGGCCAGGCGTCGGGTGCTGAGGGCTCGGCGTCGTGAGGCGCTGAAGGTGTTGAAGGATCGTCATCAGGGTCGAGCGGGGCGTTGCGGTAGCGATCGTCGGCCCTGCGTGGTTTGTGCTCAACCGTGATCTGTTGCGGCCGGTAGGAGAGACCGCGGCTTCAAGGGTCGTGGTGGGCCATTAGTCGCCGGGGCATCGCCAGAGGGAATAGTGTGCCGGAAAGCAGGGTGCTGGGCGAGCGGTCCCTGGTGTGGTGGCTGGCTGGTAGTCCCAGGTGGGGTGGTGGGCAGGGGATCCCCGGTGGGATGGTGGCCGTGCTATCCCTGGTGGGGTAGTAGCGATCCCTGGAGGGATAGTGGCTTAGGGTCCCTGGTGGTTTGGGGTTTCAGGTGGATGGTGGGATCCCTGAATGAGTCCCTGGAGGCTGGCGGTGTGATGGTGGTTGGGCTCCCTGGTGGGTAGTGGGCACCCCTGGTGAAGTACCTGGTGTCCTGGAGCGTCGGGGTGGAGGTGGATCCCTCCTGGGTTAGCAGGACCGTTGGTGGTGGTGGTAGCTTCCCGGAGGAGCGGAGGCGTCCCACCGCGGCCGCAATTCCCGCCGCGATTCCAGCCACGGCTGGCAGGAAACACCGCGGCTTCGGGTGCCGTGGTAGGCCTCAAGCTGCTGCGAACCGCCGGAGCTCCGCTGGAGGGACGGAGTGACTGAAGGTTTTTTTTACCTTAATGCAGAGAATGCATTAAAGTAAAAAATATTCAGTCTATACAAGCACTTTAAATGATCTGTGAATGTTAAAGGACAAGTTCACTTTAATAGTGAACTTGTCCTTTGTTTAATTCCCCAACCCACTTGAGTGCAGTCTGCCATATTATATAAGTCAAGTTGGGGCAGCACAGTGGCTAAATGGTTAGCACTACCACCTGGCAATACTAGGGTTGTTGGTTCGAATCCCATTGAATGATACTTATATTGGATTCTGTCTAAATTGTCCCTGGTATGTCTATGTATGAATGTAAGTTAGGGATCTTAGATTGTACTCTCCTTGAGGGTTAGGGACTGATGTGAATGTACAATAAATATATGTGTGTGTGTGTGTAAAGCAGTGTGAATTGGCAGTGCTATATAAGTACCTGTAATAAACAAACTCCAGGAATGAGACAAAATCCCACTGTAAGGATTCAATTCTTATTTAGGTAGGGGTGCAAGGATAATGTATATTACTTACCTTATTTCTGGCTCTGGCAGACTTCCCCACCATCATTCTCTGGCTGCCTCACGTATAATGCAGGGTTATTAGCCCTGCACCGTGTATGATGACGCCAAGGAATTGCCCAGAGCTTGAGGTTAGCACTGTAGCCTACTGGACCAAGGGGCAGGGTGAACAAGACACATTATCCTGCACCCCTAGATTGAATGAGCATTTAGCTCTTGCAGTGCTGGTTGCCCACTGCAAGGGTATATGCTTTCTCATTCACGGAGTCCAGGCAAGGAAGGTAAGTATTTAACATGGCCGGCTACACTCTGGTAGGTTGGAGAATTTTTGAAGGACAAGTTTACTAAAAGTGAACTTGTCCTTTAAAGCTGGATTCATAGCTGTGCATTGCGCATTTGTGCATTATATGTTTTTTTTTTAATTCCTGTGTTGCAGCACACTACAAAGCACAGTAATGCAGTACAGTGTTATGTGGTGCACTATGTTGCTAAAAATGGTTAACGTCTGGGGTTTTTGTCAGTTTCGGTGGATTTGCAGCCTATTTATTTTTATTGGCTGGCTTATTACAACACACACTAACACTTAACATAATGCTGCCAACATACCAGATAAGACCTGAGCCCCATGTGCATGAGAGCCTTGACTCTCCCTCTGCTCCCCCTGCTGATAATCATAGCAAGTGAACCAATGAGGAGTGAGAGGGGGCAGGGCAGAGCTGTGGCTCTGTGCGTAAATGGACACGCAGAGCAGTGGCTTGGGAGCGAGCCTGCTTGGATGCAAGCTTCTTGCTCTGTGGGCACCCAGGAGGAAGGGGACAGGAGGGCCGGTGGGGGACTCAAGAAGAGAAGGATCAGGGCTGCTCTGTGTAAAACCACTACACAGAGCAGGTAAGTATAACATGTTTACATACAAATGTCAAATGTTCATTTGATATGAATGCGCATTTATATTGTGCCTCTGGCGAGTGTACAATTTATCCGTTCTTCCTGCACGACACTGGATCACATGTGTCACTGGGATTAAAGAAGTCACCCGTTTCAATTTATCATTTTCCTGTGTTTTTACCACCCTCATCACTTATTGGACATTTAGCAGTGTTGTCCACCATAGTCATAGTGTATGTCGGTTGGGAACTAATATCTCACATTTGATACGGACACTATTTGTCACCATTTTGGCACTCTATCATTTGTAGTATTGGTATTTTGAAATTTTGACCATTTGTATGTATATGCACTTTAGCCTCAGGCGTTTTGCATCTATATGTTTCTTTTAGCGATGCACTGCATATTTTATGATTATTTTAGAAGGTTATATGGTTCCCTTTTTAGTGTACTAGCCGCTTTTTTCTCTTAAGCGCTCGCTGAACCCCGTTGTTTTTTTTAAGTATAACATGTTTGTTTTTAAATTGCCTTTAATATCACTTTAAGTACTCATTGGTGTGAAAAATACTGGTGACCCTTGTAACCACGAAGTACAGAGTGACCTTTTACTGCTCTCCATCTGTACTAAAATTTCTATTTAGACTTAGCTGATAACTTTTGCAAGACAATTAAAACTAGTGGACCAACGCGTGAGCTCTGGGAATTCACGTAATTATATTGTTTGAAGTTGGCATAAACCCAGCCTGTCCAACTAGTGCTCCCACGGTGATTAAAGACAGGCCTATATCAGATTAATATCCTTTTGAAATGATATATTGTGTGTGAACAGTCTGCTCTTACTGTCGCCTGTTCTCACTCTTAGGATGCATTTACACTGGCAAATGCACCCGCAGTCCTATTACATGGGAGAACGCCAGCGGGGGTTCCCATAATTAGCTGCAAGAGACAGCCCAATTGAAAACAATGGGAGGGTTCCCGCTCTTGCAGTTAAGCATGCCCATTTGCATGTAATCCCTTATTCAGCTATCAAATGTGAGTAATCAACACTGGGTCTGCTTCCAGGGCCGATCAAGAGCATGCGATCGCTGCATGAGTGACTACATGGGAGTTGGAGCGATTAGCTGTGCAATCCAGCAACCTCCCTTTTGTTATTAATGGGACTGCCTCTTGCATCTCTTCATGTTGGTTGGAGGGTGACTGAGACGTGAGAAAAGGCCATTTATACTGGATTCACACCTTTTGCATTTTTCATGATGCATCTTCAACCTGAAGTCAATGGAAACGCATGAAACCAAATATCATTGTCTGTTGTAAAGTGCATCAACACATATTAACGTGCTTTGGCGACCTGTATGGTGACGTGTTTCCATGTGTTTTTATATGTTTCCATTGACTTCAGAGGAAAACACATCAGGTAAAAAAGCACAATTGTTTATGTAGCCAGGTGCTGCTGTGGCTGTGAGTTCTTTGCATGCTGGCTAGGCAGCTCTTCTGCTTCACCGGGATACCGAGTGGCTGGGCTGCAGGCAAGAGTGGGCTCTTGGATAATCCTTCGCCCCCCACGCTGGTACATTGTGTAAACAGCTGATTGTAGAGCTGCAGCTGCAATCTGTGTGTCTATCCTCCTCACTCTTGCTCGCCCCTTCCTTCTTTCATTCATATTGGATCCAATCAAGGGGCAGGAGAGAGGGAGCCAATGGAAGCCTCAGAAATAACTTGCTGGGCAGAAGCTATGGATGATGGGAATTGTAGTTCAAAAAGTGGTGCTTGGCAATGCTTATTAATGGAGGCTGGAAGGTGTGGACTTGAGTCCCTGCATCCAAGAGGAGGAGAGTATCACCATTTTCCTGGGCAAAAATGGTGAGAGCTAGACAGTCCAGGGAAGAGATCGACTGGTTCAGACCCGTTGTTGTGTTCTGTGTCTCACATCCAAGGGACCATAGCCATTAAAGAGGAGCTAAGAGGACTTGTTGCTGTGCCTGTTTCCCAGGGAGAGGGAACAGATGTGCACCTGAGCCTGCTATGGCTACCTTCAGAGTTGAGAAAGAATCGCTGTGTTTTCAGGATCTGAGCTGAGAGACTGTGGCCTGTGTGAAGATTCAGGGCCTGACCATTGGGAACTGCTGATTACCAAGCCATTAGGACCTGATTAGCCGCCTGTCAGGAGCTGGTGGGCTGAACACTCTGTCCTAAATGTCCATCCCGCTTTATTAGCTCAAACAGAGACTTCCCCTATCTGGCATCCTAGCGTCTGTCATCTACTAACACTTTTAGAGGGACAGTGCACCATCTAAAGAAGGGCCCCAGAGAAAGCTGGCAAAGTTTGAAAACCAGGCACCAGGGATTTTCAAACCCATTCAAGGGTACTTCATCCACTAAAGCTGTGTACACCCTCCCACTGTTTGGGTTGTATGCACAAAGTGTACACCAGGGTCCTTTTTTTAATCTAAACTGATTAAGGTTGTTTAGAGACTCTAATTACCTGGTAGTAGTCTTTCTATTACATTTGAGTACTTGCTGGTGGGTAATCAACCACTTAACTCTTCATAGGAACCCTTAGGGCCCTTTCACATGAGCGAACTGATCAGGTCTGCCTGTCTGTTTTCAGGCAGACCTAATCGGACCATGCATTGTTCTCTATGGGGAGGCAGATGTAAACGGGCATGTGTCCATTTACAACTGCCTGCATCCGATCTGCTAAAAACAGACAGATAGAGATCCATTTTCAATCCGTCTGGTGGATCAGATCGGATGATATTCGGATATAAACAGACAGGTGGTCTGTTTACAGCCAACTGCCCCATAGAGAACAGCGGGCTGTGTCCGTGTCTGTGTCCGTGTCCGCTCTGCACTAGCGTTGCAGACACGGACCTGTCGTCCACCTACGCTGAGGGGATCAGTGGACAAATCTCCCGCTGAGCAGGTGGATCGGCTTGGCGGAGTCCATCCATGTGAAACAACCCTTAGTCTGTATAATTACTTGTTTATTGATTTACCGTTTGTTCGCTTGCATTAATACATTTAATTATCCCCAAGCTGTTTGTGGCATTATTCCTGTAAATCCTTAGAATATTAGCCCACTAACCCTCAAGTACACAGATGTAAAAGGCTTTAGTGTATGACCAAATGTGTCAACAGGAACCAAGCAGTTAAGAGTTGTGGCAAAACAGAGGACCTATCATCATCAGCGGCTCTGCCAGGGTAAGCGCTACATGTTGATAATGCCATGTTGAAGTAATACGCAGTTAAATGCATCTGTTATGATAACACACCAAGATCTTTGTGGTGCCATTTACTTTGAATGGTACCCCAAGGCTTCTATAAAGAGTATCTGCGCTACATCACACCCCAGTGCACCACAATGCAGGATATGCAGTGCACTGTGGCAATTTCTCTTGCACTGCTGATCATTGAAAAGGAATAGGCTTCAGCAGCATACCTCAGTGCACAATAAAGGGTATTGCAGCAAACACACTACTGTAACATGCCTCAAAGTAATGAAGCCAGACAGAGCTGCTATTATACTTTGCATTTTACAACATTTTAATAACATAGGGTCTCCCAACTCCAGCAGAAGCCAGAAGCAGGCATAGTATTTACCAATAACAAAGTCCATTGTCTCCATCCTTGTCATATCAGTGACCAAACATCAAAATTGTGGTGGAAATAGATTGCAAGCTCTTAAACATTTTGGTTAATTATCATATATAGTTTGATCATGGGGTCACCTGCACCTGAGAATGGTTAAACTGTGGGTGGCACATTACCCTAGTTGGAAGATGATGACATTTTTTTTTTTTTAAGTACCAAATGTGTGGCCATAATTAGACATTAATTAGTCCTATAGCATTACTAGACGTTGCTCACTCTCCGCTATGCTTGAAAGACAGGTTTAGAGTTCTTGACACTAATTTATGATGTTGTCAATTGTGTTTTTGAATTATGGAAACCAACTTCAGATGATGTGTAATATAACTTCCAGTTAGTAGCCTCAGGAGCCAGTCTTCTACCTCAAATAGGATATTAAATAACTTTGCATCTAGTTTCCATATATTAAAGATTTATGAATGAGTACATTTCCTCTGAAAATGGGTTTGGCCTGGAACAGAGATGGAGACATAATTGTACCAATGTACACTTATTCAAAAACACACAAGGCAGCTATAAGGTGTGATTCTCCCATTTTCTCCCAACCAGAAAACCAGAGCATACGACAGAAGATAAGACTTCCTCACTTCTACAGCGCTTTGGTGCATTTAGCAGTTTATGAACTCTGCACGTGCAGATTCCACAATACACATGCACTAAAAAAGATCAATTAATTTCTAAGGCCTCAATAACATAGGTGTAAAGAACAGGCTTTGATCTGTGTTATTGAAGCTTTCATAATTCTCTGACAGTCACCACTTTACCCTGAGCAGACCAAGAACTGAGCAATCCGTGTTTATGTGATCGCTCAGTTCTCAGTCTTAGAGCTGACAAGGGACAGGTGTGATGCTGCAGCATGGAGGCGAGTATGGATGATTTTTTTTCAACCCCATATTTCTCTTTTAATAATTCATGCTATTTTACATGCTGATATTTGAATATGGCCTAATGGTAACAAACATTTGAGCCATTTGCTAATCGGATCACTTCAATATTCTGATCAGATCATGGATAATGTATGGCATTTTATTGGTCACATCAGTCATTATCACAGTGATGGGCAGTGCACGCCACAGCATCCATTGGCTGGGGAGGTGGAGAAGCAGGAGAAATATGGGACAAACTGTACTGAATCAAAACAGGTGTGACAGTGCGAGGCCCTGCCACTAATGGGAGCTTAGGAAAGGGATGCAAGGATGACACAAGATTCTCATAATGGCAGTTTGAGAAACTACAGCAGGTGTTTTGTGAATGGAGAAAGCTGTGCTTTATGACCCATACACGTAATAAGAAAATCATCCAAAACTTTCCGTACGAGGAACAATCGGCCGATTATCTGATCATTAGTATAGTGCTAGAGGTAGATAGCAGGTCCAGAGGACTGGAGGGAATCTGAGAGTCTATATAGGGAACAAGCTCAAGGGGCTGGAAAACCAAGGGGGCCAGGAGTGGGCCCGTACAGCAAAGGGCTATGGGACCCTGAAGAATCCATGGTCTGGGAGACCAAAGAGAGCTGTTGTGCCCCTGAATTGTAGCTTGGCGGACTAGCATTTTTTTTCGTTGTTTGTTGCTTGAGAAATCTTTGTTTATATCCTTAGCTTTTCATTTAAATAAAAGTGGGCAGACAAGCCTTTAAACACCGTTCAGACTGGCATGAACGTCACTTAAAAACGCTCACCACATTGGGTCTAATTACCCCATATCACACAGGACACAGTATTTTAAAAGATAATTTAACTTATTGAAAAAAAATAAATAAATGCACATTTTTTATACAATAAAAAAAATGTGGATTATTTTTTGTCTAAGGAGCCTGCAGAGCATTGCACCCGCAATCAGCAGATCGCAGGACACGGGTGCAACCTCAAGCTCCTACAGACTCTCAGCATAGCTGTCTGCCCATACATCATAAGGCTAGGAAGAATCAATGAACTACGTAAGTGTTTATCAGATCCATCATAATTCATTGAAACTTCAAGCCGGCAGCTGCAATGGCTGATGGTACTTGTAGGCATTTATTCACAGGAAACTGTCAATGAATAATGCAGCTGTGTGGGTGGAGCCCCGCACATCTGCGTTGTTTTCAAATCGTGACAATGGGTATGGGCAGAGGCTGCAACTGCTGGAATATGTCACATGTTCCACCCTAAAAATGAATGGAACTTGTAGCATGGTCCAAAGGTGATCTTATCCTTTAACTTGCAATCTGTGACTATCATGTATAATAGAGGACAGGTGGTTCTCCTCCCTTCAACTATAATCACTTTTTGGCAGACTGGCCTGTAAACCTCTGATAGTTGTCTTCTTTCATTGAGCACTCATTTCTCACATTTTTGGTGAAAAAGGATTTCAGAAGACTATTTTACAAAGGCGAGCTGGTAACCTGCTACTACCGCATGACATCCTAGCTCAGTAGCTGTGAAGCTGCTTCAAGTAACTGCAATTAACATCACTGGCAGGCAGCCCAGGAGAATGACAGCTTCCACCCAGGCTTCTAACATAGGTCCTGTATGTTTCCGGTTGATGAATATTAATGCTTTCCTGCCGCCCTATAGCAGATATACTGCTACAGGGTAGCAGGGGTACGCAAAATCAACTGTGTGTGTATATGTATGTATATGTGTGTGTGTGTGTGTGTGTGTATGTATGTGATTTTGCATTTCTGGGTAGGGGGCGCTCGCCCTACCTGCTCCGTATTCGAGGCCTCAGGCTGTTAATCACCGGGTCCCAGCCGCTGATTACTCGCCGGCACCTGGTGATCGCGGAGCTTTACCGACGGAGGGAGAGAACTGTATGTGAATAATACAGTTCTCTCCCGTCAGCTCCTGCACACTGCTTTGCATGGCTCTGCATAGCAGAGCCATGCAAAGCAGTGTGCTTACAGTGGAAAGCACTAACACAGCACACAGTAAAACAGCACATAGTTAACCCTTTGATTGCCCCACATATTAACCCCATGTATTGGGATTTTTTTTTTAGCAAAAACATGTCGCAAAATACATTTTGGCCTAAATTTTTTATTTTTTTTTTAATTTACCGGATATGTTTAATAGCAAAAATACCACCAAAAGAAAGCTCTATTCCTGTAAATTTCATTTGGATGCAGGGTTGCATGACCACGCAATTGTCGGTTAAATTAGCGCAGCACCATAACACAAAAAATGGCCTGGTTAGGAAGGGGGATAAATCCTCTGGAGGGCAAGTGGTTAAAGGACATGGAACCTGCCGCCAGACACGCATCGCTCATGTTGTTTTGCTTGGCTGCATAAAATCATGTTTTATAAACAATTTTCTTAGATTGTGTGTTAGCCTCAGCTGTACATTGATGTCACTGCTGAAAAATGCGGTTATTTATTCAGAAATGAGAACAAACAGTCCTAGCCACCTCCCTCCAAATAATAATATATGTTCTCACAGGTGTTTAGTCTTACATAACTTCATTATCAATAAACAGAAGATCAATTTGCAGTTCTTGTACATATTCAGATTACTTGCTAAGCTTTTATACCAAACATATTATTTACATTGTTAGGTCACAAAGGGAAAGAAACACTGCTGCATTGTGGGAATGTGCTGTGCTGTTGAATGCTTATTTTCTGGCAAACTATAACAAGGGAGGCAGTGAAATTTTCAACTAGCTGAATAGTATCCATGACCTATTCTGTTTCACACCTGTATGGGCTTCAGACATAAAAACTTTCATGCAAATAAGTTTCTCACTTGCCACAATGAATGCAAATCCACTTTATGTGCACCAAATGCTTTTACAAACCCAGATATTACCATGTAAAAATAGCCGTGACGTCATCACTGAGCTATACCTAGCCTGTACAGAGAGCAGAGCTGCGGGTGAGACCCAGGAGACCCCACCCACTACAGGCTGTCTGCAGAATATGGCAGCTGGGGGAGGATACAAGACTAGTGTCCCTGCATAAGATGGGAGAGCAGCATTGGCTAGTCTTAATTACAGGACTCTCCTGCACAGAGGCAACATATCACACTGGATTACTGGACAGAACTAGAGAAATACGCACAGAATACCAAGATTCAAGAATACACAACCCTCTTGTATTTAGATAATACAGTGCCTTGAAAAAGTATGCATACCCCTTGAAATTTTCCACATTTTGTCATGTTACAACCAAAAACATAAATGTATTTTATTGGGATTTTATGTGAAAGACCAACACAAATAATTGTGAAGTGGAAGGAAAATGATACCTACTGGAAGGTGAACCTTTGCCCCAGTTTCAAGTCTTTTGCAGATTCCTACAGGTTTTCTTCTAAGATTGCCCTGGATTTGGCTCCATCCATCTTCCCATCAACTCTGACCAGCTTCCCTGTCCCTGCTGAAGAAAAGCATTCCCCCACCATGATGCTGCCACCATCATTTTTCACGGTGGGGATGGTGTGTTCAGGGTGATGTACAGTGTTAGTTTTCTGCCACACATAGCATTTTGCTTTTAAGCCAAAAAGTTCAATGTTGGTCTCATATGACCAGCAGTGTCCCCCACATAGCTTCTCGCAAAAGGGACTTCTTATGGCTTTCTTCTTGCCAGCCTTCCATACAGGCCAAATTTGTGGAGTGCACGACTAATAGTTGTCCTGTGGACTGATTCTCCCACTTCAGCTGTAGATCTCTGCAGCTACTCCAGAGTTACCATGGGCCTCTTGGCTGCTTCTCTGATTAATGCTCTCCTTGCCCGGCCTGTCAGTTTAGGTGAATAGCCATGTCTTGGTAGGTTTACAGTTGTGCCATACTCTTTACATTTTCAGGAGATGGATTGAACAGTGCTCCTTGAGATGTTCAAAGCTTGGGTTTTTTTTTTTTTACAACCTAACCCTGCTTTAAACTTCTCCACAACTTTATCCCTGACCTGTCTGGTGTGTTCCTTGGCCTTCATAATGCTGTTTGTTCACTAATGTTCTCTAACAATCCTCTGAGGGTTTCACAGAAAAGCTGTATTTATACGGAGAATAAATTACACACATGATGCTATTTACTAATTAGGTGACCTCTGAAGGCAATTGGTTCCATTAAATGTTAGTTAGGGGTATCCGAGTAAAAGGGCCTGAATACAAATACACACCACACTTTTCAGATATTTATTTGTAACAAAAATTTAAAAACCATTGATAATTTTCCTTCCACTTTACAATTATGTGCCACTTTGTGTTAGACTATTACATAAAATTACAATAAAATACATTTACGTTTTTGGTTGTAAAATGACAAAATGTGGACAAAGGCACTTTAAAAGGTAAATAGTATAACCATGTATATAAATCATAAAGACAGGTGAACCATGTCACCACAAAGGATAAGCTCTTTTAACTAATGAACGGTGGCAAATATGGTAGAATAGGATGAGAGAGTTTGGAGAGGGATAAGAAGTAGGATTAATAGAACGAGGGGGGAGGAATAAGGGTAGGTCCTGATGGACTTGGGGCCACATCCAGGCCTCAAATTAAAGATAAGATATGCTTGTCGGGCTTACGGAATATAGGGCATAGGCAAGGCAAGGTTCCCACATTCACAGAAATTTGGGTTGGGACTCATTAAGGATGCTAGACAATTTTTTGTTGATCATCAGTCTTATGTTCCCTGGGTTTCTGTAAGGGAATCTGAGAAATGAAGGCCTCGTTCACACCATATGTGCAGAAAAACTGATGGAAACTGACACGCAGATTTCACTTGCAGAGACATCAGTTTTCCTGCACACTTCAATGAGTTTTATACACATTGCAGATTCCTACGCAGAAACAATCTGCACATGTTACTAGTGTTGTGGTATGAACAGGGCACATGGAGAACAATAGATTTTGTTGTGCCTTTGCAGAACGTGTGCAGGAAAACTGATGTCTCTGCACCATGGTATGAACAAGCCCTAAATGATGACTATTTCAACAGACAAACATTAGATCTTCATTCAAATAGTGCCTACAGATAAAGCTGATGTATTTGAACAAATTATATAGTCTATTAATTCTCATAATTCTAAATAATCCTTTTTCAACCAGGGTGTCCTCTGGGTTCTTCAGGAGTACTTTGATAAAAAGCCTAAAATTTGCCCCAAACTGCCCAAAAATTGTCATCAAGCTGACAGGTAGATCGACTGCCTTTTTTTTGTTACACAAAGTCACAGATCTTTATGATGCAGCATTACAATCTTAGTTTACAATCTTAGGCACAGCCTCCTGTTTCCTAACAATCAATGCAATTATAGGTTGATAAGGAGGACATCAAGCACCTGAGGGCATTGTTTGCCATCCCCTGCCCCTTTCTGTCAGCAGTGGGGTAACATTAGCTGAGTGAGCGGGAACGGAAAAGCTGGAATACCTGTGTGCAAACATATTTTTTTGTAAAAAGCACCTCTAATGCTGGGTGTGTAGAAGATGCTGCATTATGTAAAACAATTAGTGTCGTTTTTTACATTTTTGATTATGGTGCCTTGCGATTGTGCATAGGGTGCCTTGACTGAAAAGAGGTTAAGAAACACTGATCTAAATGAAAAAAAAATGTGTTTTTAATTATTTATGTGACAAAAAAAATTAAACAGATACAATAGGTAAAAATAAGTACATTGTTGGCTTCAGAAGCTGGTATTGCCCCTTTTAGCAAGTATGACCAGTTTTTTTTATTTCAAATTTGTGAAATGTTTGACCACTCCTCCATCAAAAATGTTCTGTTGCACAATATTTGTGGGTTCTCTTGCTTGAACTGCCCCTATCAAATCCCCCCACACATATTTTAAAGTGATTCATATCAGGGCTTTAACTAGGGAAGTCCACAACCTTACATTTCTTCTTTTTCAGCCATAACTCAGTAGGTTTGCTTGTTTCTTTCGGATCAATATTGTTTTAAAAGGTCCTTTCCTGTTTGGCTGCAACTTTTGGACATGTGGCCTCACATTCTTGATGTGATGTATAATGTATAGCTGCGTTTTGGGTGTTTACTTTCCAAAATGTGGTCATTTAGTGGGTGTTTCTATAGACCTGATGCTCTGGGGCCTCCAAAATGTGACCAGTAGTCAGGAAATTTAGATTTGTACTTTTATGCCCCTTGCAAAGCTTAAAGCGGTAGTTTGAGAAAGAAAAACTGAAAAGTCCCCTGGAATGTAATGTCATAATGTGCTAGTACGCATCATATACTAGCACATTATGCAGGACTTGCCTTAAAACGAAGCTATCCAGAGGTGCACTGTCCCCGATGCAGAGGCTTCCATCTTCACCCGGTTTTCCTTCCAGGTTTGCAAACTCCAGCCATCTGATGCGCATGTGCACGGGAGTCTTGGGACACAGTGCTCTGAAGGAACGGCACAGGTATGCCATTTTTCACAGCGTATGTTCCGGCTGTCAAAAAGCGTGAATCTTTCATAAACGGTGCATGTTTAGGAGATATTAATTTTACCTACAGGTGAGATTTATTGTAAGCTTACCTGTAGATAAAAGATACAAAAGTGGGTTTGCTTACACTTTAGGGTGCTCTTTGGATTTTGGGCCCCTTTTGTGCAGCTAGGCTCCACATGTGGTATCCCCATTCTCAGGTGGAATAGCAGGTGTTTAATTGTATGCCAATAGTGTGTGGTAAAAGTATTTTATTGATTTACAACCTTGTGTAAAAAAAAGTTTTTCTTTCCGTATTTTCCGAAACAATTATGACGTAAAAAATGAAATCTTCAAAAGACTCACCATTCCACTTAAAAAGCACCTTGGGTTGTTTATGCTCCAAAATGTGGTAATTTTGTATGTGTTTCTATTCTCCTGCCACTCCAGGGCCTCCAAACACGTGATAGGTAGTCAGGAAATTCTATGCCTAATATATGTCCATTAAAATCTTGAAGGTTCTGTTTGGATTATGGGCCCCATTATGTGGCTAGGCTGCAAAAAAAAAAAAGGCTTTACATATGTGTAAACCCCATACTCGAGAGGAATAGCAGAATGTGTTTTTGTGATGTAATTCTAAGTATGGCCATGCTGTGTACGAATGAATATCTTATTAACTGACAGCTGTATGTTAAAAATTATATTTCCACTTTTTTCATTTTCCAAATCTTGTGGCAAAACAATTTGAATTTGATTTTCAAAAGGCTTACTATGCCTCTAATTAAATTCATTGACAGGTCTAATTTGCAAAATGATGTCATTTTTGGTGTTTCTCTTGTTGTGGCACTTCAGGGCTTCAAGAAATGTGATAGGTAGTCGAGAAATCAAATACAAAATGTATGCACCTTAAAGCCTGAAGGTGTTTCTTGGATTTTGGGCCCCTCTGTGCATCTTGGCAGCAAAAAAGTCTGACATGTCATATGTTATCCACATACTTGGGAGGAGTTAAGGAATGTGTTTTTTTGGGTGTAAGTATACCCATGATGTGTGTGAGATATGACGTTAAAATGACAACATTGTGAAAAATAAAAAGATTTTCTACTTTCTTTATTTTCCTAAAAATTGTGGCAAAAATTTACAATTTAAAAAAACTTACAATGCCTCTTACTAAATACTTTGTACTGTTTCCCTTCCAAAAAGAGGTAATTTTTGGGGGGTATTTGTACTGTCCTGACATTTTAGGAGATAGGCAGTGAGAACATCAGGGTTGATACATTTCAATAGTGTAGACTCTATCTTTTATACAGATTTAATAATATACACTGATTTGGTTATTTTTACCATAGAAATGTAGCAGACAATATTTTAGCCTAAAAATTTTTGTTGTTCTTTTGTTCTTTTTTTTTTTTCTTACAAAATGTTTTTTTTTTCCTTTTTATAAAGTAAAAAATAATCACAGATGTGATTAAGTACCATCAAAAGAAAGATCTGTGTCCCAAAAAAAATATAAAAAATTTATTTGAGTACAGTGCTGCATGCCCTACTAATTCTTAGTCAAAATATCATAGCGCAAAAAAAACTGAAAACAAATGGCCTAGACAGGAAGGAGATTTAAAATACCGGTCTTTAAATTGAATAAAACAGGTTCCAGCTGCATATTCCCTAAAGAGTTTCTAATTGTTTGCCGCTAATCTGCAACACCCGATTTTACTGTTCATGGATTTGAAATGGTGGTAAATGCAGAAGTGTTACTTTTTCCATGTGTCAAATCTGCATTTTCTTTAATTAGATTATGAAAATGAATACACCATGTAAAATACTCACGTCATTAGTTCATGTATATGACTTTTATCTTTTGGCAATGTTTGAAAGAAGATCTAATTTTTGCTGTTTCAAAATTGCTGAAAAGGTCAACAATTTTCTTGGTGCGTACTTACTTTATTTAACTTGACTGTAATATGTAATTATACACAGTATGTGAATGACAGCAGCCAAAAGGAGACACAGACAGCCTTCCAAACCACACCAAGGTTCAAGCCAATACAAATTAGAAACAATCATTTGGGATTTTAAATGTATCTATAACTCTATTTTTTGGTTTAATTTTGGTTACAGTTTGTTTTTTTGTTTTTTTTGGTCCTCGTCTCATGGTTTCTAAAAGCATACAGTACCATGCATTGATGCAGTGTGGTGCCATCCATGCCTATTGACATCCCATCGCACAGCACACCCCAAAGCACAGTAACACACTACAGTGTAGCACAGTATACTGTGTCACAAAACATTCTGGAAGTTTATTTGTATGTGTCTTACCAACCAGTTTAAATGATCACCAGTGTGACTGGGTCCTAAGTCTTTTTATTAGCCCACGCTACTGCTACCGATCGTTGTTTGTTTTTTCCTGTGTTTTTTTTTTTTTTCATTTCACTAGCTAAACAAAAAACTTTATTAGGGTTTGACTGTGGATGCATGTGTGTGCACACAATTACATAGTATAGACAATGGTATGGCACAACAATCTTTATGATAGGCAAGTGTGGAAGTAAGCAATATTTTTAATATCAAATGTAGAATTATTCTGCACTAATAAAATAACTAGTATACCTCATATGGAAGGAGTTTAATCAACTATAATTTATGTTCTGTAATAGCATTTAAACCCACAACAGTAAAATCAGTCTGTGTATGTAGTAAAGCATGCTTGTTATACTCACTGTGGAACCTAAGGGGTTAATCCTCTGGATTGTGTAAAAAGGCTGTTTGATCCTTTCTTCTCTGCCCCTCCTCTTGCTAAAATGACCACCTGATACAGACTGAATCCATAGTCATGTGCACATGCTCAGTCTGGTGAGTATTGCTAGAGGTTTTTGTTTTTTTTTCTTGGGAGAGTGCATGTGATCAGCACAGGGCAAATCAGCACTGTCCAGACAGAGGGTCAAGGGTTTCACATCCTCCTAGAGCAGAAAGAAAACTCCTCGTGCAAGCTTTAATCAGTGCTCAGCTGGACACTGATAGAAGTCACAAGACTGCTCTAACTGCTGATGAGAAAAGGTATTAAGCAGTTTATATTTACTAAAATAATTGCATTTCCATGTTTACTGTGGGAGACCAGATATAGTGAATGCAGGGTCCTGGACTTAGTAACACTTTAATGCATTTAGGAAATTATTTTCCACTCAAAATGTGTGAATAGAAGTACCGTCTACTGAAAGATAAGTCAGCATTTTCGGGGAGGGAAACAAAGACGCATATTTTATACAGCGACTAAATTCCCTAGCTAAATGAACAGGGATGGTATTATTAACTAGAAAGCTAGGTATTACAGCACAAGGCTTCCATTGTGCCAACATCTTAGTTCTTACATTGCTGTCAGTTCATTTTCAGTATTACTGAAGATTGGAATGACTGAGAAAGGAATTTAATTTCTTAGAGTCTGGATCAAATATCTTTAATTCTATGACATTACTGTGCCATGCACACAAGCAATGTGTATCAATATTTACAATACTATACTTCTATAATAAACAAAATCTGCCCAAAGAGTTACACAGTGGTCAGAAAAAGCAAAAATGCAGTTCAACATTGTTCAATAGCCATTCAGAAGGTAGTCAAATGTGTTATTTATTCACACTACAACAGTTGTGCAGCAATGCAGTGCAAGGAAAGGTAATGTACTAAGTGCAGAAATCATTACCAATAATTTTCATTTTATTTTCTTTCCCCACCGAGCAGGGGCGGACTGACAACTCATGGGGCCCCCGGGCAATAGGGGATCATGGGGCCCCTGTGTCCTTGCCCAAACTCAAAAAAGTCTATGAAAAAGGTACCAGGGGCATCTCATGGGGCCCCCTACTGACCCCGGGCCCTCGGACAGTGCCCGAGTTTCCAAATGGTCAGTCTGCCCCTGCCACTGAGGAACCACACAGTAGAGAAACCCTTCAGATGAACAAGGCTTGCTGCACTCCACTCAGAAGGAAAAATGCTTTATGAATAGAGTTGCTACAACCTACCACCAGATAAAAAAATCTCTTGTTCACAGGTACAATCTTCTTTAAAAAGTATTTTAAGAAATTCTTTCACATTTTCTCACAGACACTGATGATTACATAAGACATTGGAGAAACCACTGTGAAATGTTACAGGTCCTTGAAAATGTAATGAGAATGAAACTAAGGTAATAATGGCAGTTTATTCAACTCTCTGTTATACTATATGTTAGCTATCTGGTCTGAAAAAAAGTCATTTAAAAAAAAGTCATTGTAATTACACCAGATAGTGCTACTCTCCATGCTTTGCTAGACTCCATAACCGTTGCAGAATGATGAGTAGTGGTCCCCAAACTATGGGCCAAATGCAACCCTTTGCTTCTCTTTAACTGGTCCTTGGCACAGTTCCTCCCACTGACCCCAGTAATGAAGACTAATCCCTGCCATTGGCCATTGACACTGTTTGTGGGGCACAATTCCTCTCTTTGATACCAATGATGGGGCACTATTCCTCCCACTAATACCAATGATGGGGCACTATTCCTCCCACTAATACCAATGATGGGGCACTATTCCTCCCACTAATACCAATGATGGGGCACTATTCCTCCCACTAATACCAGTGATGGGGCACTATTCCTCCCACTAATACCAGTGATGAAGCCCTATTCCTCCCACTAATACCAGTGATGGGGCCCTATTCCTCCCACTAATACCAGTGATGGAGCATTATTCCCCCCACTAATACCAATGATGGGACACTATTCCTCCCACAAATACCAATGATGGGACACTATTCCTCCCACTAATACCAATGATGGGACACTATTTCTCCCAATGACACTGTTATCACTATTACTTCCACTAATACCAGTGATGGGGCACTATTCCCCCCACTAATACGACTGATGAGGCACTATTCCCCCCACTAATACTAATGATGGGGCACTATTCCTCCCACAAATACCAGTGATGGAACACTATTCCCCCCCACTAATACGAATGATGTGGCACTATTCCTCCCACTAATACCAGTGATGAAGCACTATTCCTCCCACTAATACCAGTGATGGAACGCTATTCCCCCCCCACTAATACCAATGATGGGGCACTATTCCTCCCACTAATACCAGTGATGGAGCATTATTCCCCCCACTAATACCAATGATGGGACACTATTCCTCCCACTAATACCAATGATGGGACACTATTCCTCCCACTAATACCAATGATGGGACACTATTCCTCCCACAAATACCAATGATGGGACACTATTCCTCCCACTAATACCAATGATAGGACACTATTCCTCCCAATGACACTGTTATCACTATTACTTCCACTAATACCAGTGATGGGGCACTATTCCCCCCACTAGTACGACTGATGAGGCACTATTCCCCCCACTAATACTAATGATGGGGCACTATTCCTCCCACAAATACCAGTGATGGAACACTATTCCCCCCCACTAATACGAATGATGTGGCACTATTCCTCCCACTAATACCAGTGATGAAGCACTATTCCTCCCACTAATACCAGTGATGGAACGCTATTCCCCCCCCCACTAATACCAATGATGGGGCACTATTCTTCCCACTAATACCAGTGATGGGGCACTAGTCCTCCTACTAATACCAGTGATGGGGCACCATTCCTCCCACTAATAATAATGATGGGACACTATTCCTCCCACTAATACCAATGATGGGGCCCTATTCCTCCCAATGACACTGTTATCACTATTACTTCCACTAATACCAGTGATGGGGCACTATTCCCCCCACTAATATGACTGATGGGTCACTATTCCCCCACTAATACGAATGATGGGTCATTATTCCTCCCACTAATACCAGTGATGGAACACTATCCCCCCACTAATACCAATGATGGGGCACTATTCTTCCCGCTAATACCAGTGACGGAGCACTATTCCCCCCACTAATACTAATGATGGAGCACTATTCCTCCCACTAATACCAGTGATGGGGCACTATTCCACCCACTAATACCAATGATGGGGCCCTATTCCTCCTAATAAAACTGTTATCACTATTACTTCCACTGATACCAGTGATGGGGCCCTATTCCTAACAATGACACTGTTCTCACTATTACTTCCACTGATACGAATGATGGGGCCCTATTCCTCCCAATGACACTATCAATGCAGCCCAATTCCTCCTACTGACACTGTTAGTGTGACACTATTCCATCCACATATACCAATAATGGGGCATTATTCCACCCACTGACACCATTGATGGGGCACAATTTCTTTCACTGATACTGTTAATAGGAAACTGTTCCTCCCACTGATACCTGTGATGGGGCACTATTCTTCCGACTGATGCCAATGATAGGGCATTTTTCCTCCTCCCATCGACAACAGGAAGTAGGCCATTTTTTTACTCCTGACCACTGATACCAGGGCCTTTTAATTCCGCTTGCAATAGTCTGCCGCCCCTAAAGTTTGACGGACAAAGAACTGTCTCTTTGTTTAGAAAATGTAAGGTTCCCTTGTACTGCTATTCCAGACAGATTTTGCACAACGTGACATTGTTGCAATTGCCAATAGTAGTTCTTAGCTCAGCAAAGATTGTGCATCCAGGTTTGAAGTTGGCTTTCTTGTCCTCCGCTAAAATACACACCCTAATTTTGATTAATGGTGCACTTAATTTAAGCATTGCTTTACAGAAAAGTTGCAAATTTATGGCCACATGGAATGGCCTGCCAATGAATGATTGGACTTCTGTTCTGTGTACACAAAGAGTCTCATTTAATAGTGTGAAGTTAGGTGAAGTGAACCAGTATTTACACTAAACATCCCATGGTGTGCCGGAAACTTAAGTAAACACAAGTTCACTTCATTTTATTGCACTTCACCTCACTTCACAGACACTGTGGAGCAGCATATAAATGAATGGAAACTCCAGCGTCAATGTCACCCAACTGTAAGTCAGCTCAATGCAATGGGGTTGATTTACTAAAGACAAGGGAAGGGAAGTTGCTCTGTGCATGGAAATTTTCCCCAAAACTTAGTAAATGTAGTGAAATTTCACTTTGCAAAGAACACCCAAACACATGCATTAAACATAAAGGCATTTTTATTATTATTATTATACAGGATTTGTATAGCACCAACAGTTTGCTCAGCGCTTTACAATATAACGGGAGACAATACAGCAACAATACAATTCAATACAAGAGGGTTAGGAGGGCCCTGCTCCTTGGAGCTTACAATCTAGGATTGCTTGTACATGATCCAATTATCACCTCGTTGTCTCTGTGTCAAGGTCCTACCTTTCCTCAAGGCTTGTGCTGCTCCATGTGCTGGCATCCATCTTAGGTGTCTGCAAAGCATTGTGGGATCCTTTATGCTTTCAGCCCCTGCGGCTCCTCCCCCAGGAGGTGGCGGCTTATCACATATAAGTCTGCTGTTTGTAGCTGTCCATTGCATTCGTGTCCTGTCTGTTGCACAGCAGCAAGCTACTGTTTAGTTTCTCATTGCTCTCCTGGATACCGACTCGGCTCTGGCGACCATCCTTCCTGGCTTCTGACCCCGGCTCTGGCGACCATCCTTCCTGGCTTCTGACCCCGGCTCTGGCGACCATCCTTCCTGGCTTCTGACCCCGGCTCTGGCAATCATCCTTCCTGGCTTCTGACCCGGCTCTGGTGACCATCCTTCCTGGCTACTGTTCTACCAAGTCACCCGCTGTTGCTGTTGGACTTGCATAGACTCTGTCTTGTTGTTGTATAATAAACCTACCTTTTAATTGCACCTCCTTGTGTGTCTGGCTCCTCGCTCCCTGACACTACACGAATGGCATGAAACCTGACGGTGCAGGTACGCCCTTGCTTCTTATGTTTGTTGCCTCCTTCTGTAGGGTATTCGATGTGCCTGCTCGCTCCGCCTCTGCTGCCAAGCTGCTCATGTCCATGCATCAGGGTTCACGAACCGTTGCCGAGTACGCCATAGAATTTCGTACCCTGGCGGCAGAGGTGGATTGGAACAATGAGGCTCTGGTGGCTGCTTTCTCTCATGGTCTCTCAGATGCGTTTGAAGGACAAGATTGCAGCCAAAGAACTGCCTGTGGAGCTCGAAGCACTCATTTCCTTCCTAATCCTGATTGACACCAGGCTCAGGGAGAGGCCTTCTCTTAAGGAGCGTCTGCGGAGGCCTCCTAACTGATTGGCGCCTACGTTTTCTGTCCCACCCATTCCTCCCTCTTCTCCCACGCCTCCTGGGGATGGCTTGTCTGGCGGTGAGCCCATGCAGCTGGGGTTTGCTTGCCTTTCCGAGGGGGAGCGGGCCTCTCGGCGTCGGGAAGGGCGCTGCCTGTACTGTGGTCTCGGTGGGCATTTTCGGCAGTCCCGTCCGGTCTGTCCGGGAAGCGCTCGCACCTGAGATCCTGTCAGGGGCAGATCTTGGGTAGAGTTTCCTTGTCCCCGGTTTCCCGCAAAGATAAACCGCTAATCACCATTGTCCTCTCTTGGGCGGAAGGTTTGGTGACAGCCCAGGCGTTGGTAGACTCTGGTGCTGGCGGGTTGTTTATGGACAGTTCTTTTGCTGCCCAGTACTCCATTCCTCTGCAGGCTCGAGTTACTCCATTGGTCCTCGAGGCGATAGATGGCAGGCCCCTGCAACTGCCGCAGGTTACCCACGAGACCCTGCCGGTTAAAGTAGCTATTGGGGCTGTTCACAGGGAGTTGGCCTGTTTTCCAGGTAATTTCTTCCCCGCACTACTCCGTGGTTTTGGGATATCCCTGGCTTCAGAAGCACAATCCGACCTTTGATTGGTGGTCAGCCGAGATTCTCTTGTGGTCTCCACAGTGTGGGGCCGGTTGCATCCGTGGACCTGTTAAGGTGTTGTGTGCCTCCTCGGACTCTGTGTTGCCTACTGACTATGGGGAGTACCTGGACGTGTTTGACAAGGTGCGTGTCGGTGCTCTGCCTCCTCATCGTCCATACGATTGTGCCATAACCTTACAACCCGGTGCCACTCCTCCGCGTGGCAGGGTGTATCCTCTTTCGGTTGCGGAGAATCAGGCCATAGAGGAGTACGTTGCGGATGCGCTTTCCCGGGGGCACATTCGCAAGTCTACTTCTCCAGCAGGAGCTGGCTTTTTCTTCGTGAAAAAGAAGGGCGGTGAATTGAGGCCTTGCATTGATTTTAGGGGTCTCAATTGAATCACGATTAAGAATGCCTACCTAATTCCGTTGATTACCGAGTTGTTCGACCGCCTCAAGGGAGCAACGGTCTTTACTAAACTCGACCTTAGGGCTGCTTACAACCTCGCACGGATCAAGGAGGGCGATGAGTGGAAGACCGCGTTCAACACCAGAACCGGCCACTATGAATCCCTGGTTATGCCCTTCGGGTAACGCGCCCGCGGTCTTTCAGGAGTTCATTAATGATGTCTTTCGTGACTTGTTGCAGTAGTGCGTGGTGGTTTACTTGGACGACATCCTGGTTTACACTGCATCTATGGAGTCTCATATCCAGGATGTTAAACGGGTGCTGCAACGGTTACGTGAGAACGAGCTTTTCTGTAAGCTCGAGAAGTGTGAATTTCACTGATCCCAGGTTGCCCTTTCGGGCTACATCATTTCCGCTGTGGGATTTTCCATGGACCCTCAGAAGGTTTCGCTGGTTCTGCAATGACCTCGTCCGAGTGGTCTTCAGTCCATTCAGCGCTTTTTGGGATTCACCAACTATTATCTGACGTTTATCAGGAACTTCTCCACACTGGCCAAGCCTCTCTCAGATCTGACCAAGAAGGGCAGTAATCCCCACGAGTGGTCATCCCAGGCCATCTTAGCTTTTGAAGCTCTGAAATCCGCCTTCGCTTCGGCTCCGATACTGTCTCATCCCAATCCTGGGTTGCCTTTTGTCCTCCAGGTTGATGCATCTGAGACAGCGCCCTCCTGTCTCAGTGTCGGTTGCCAGATGGACCCCTACTTCCCTGTGGGTTCTACTCCAGGAAGCTTTCCTCCGCAGAATGCAACTACCAGATTGGAGACAGGGAGTTGTTGGCGATTATTCAGGCTCTCCAAGAATGGAGGCACCTGCTCGAGGGTTCTGCGGTTCTGGTCCTCATTCTCACTGACCACAAGAACCTGACGTATCTCTCGGAAGCTAAGAGGTTGACGCCCCGTCAGGCCAGATGGGCTCTGTTCTTGTCGCGTTTTAACTATGTGGTCTCCTATTTGCCTGGCTCCAAGAATGTCAGGGCTGATGCCTTGTCGCGGCAATACTCTGAGCTGTCTAGGGAGGACTCTGAGCCAACCTCGGTCATACCTCCGGATCAGATCCTGGCTGCCATTCGTACCAGCCTGACGTCTCCCCTTGGGGAGCAGATTTTGGCGGCTCAAACTGATGCAGCCAGAGAGAAGGAGAAATTATTTATTTTACAGCCTTAATGGGCATAAAAGCAATTAGTGTGCAAAAAAAAAAAATCTTCATCACCCCCCAAAAGTAGTACAGTGTCACTATGGTGACACTGTACTCCTAGGGTGACAGCATGTAAAAAAAAAACTATAAATTATAATATTTTTTTTTTTTACTAAAAATATAACGGAATAAATTTTAGCCAAGATTTATGAAGAAAGATTATTTATTTGCAAAATTTTATAAGAGAAGCATTTTTTTTCAAAATTTTTGAATTTTTTCATTTATATAGCAAAAAAAAAACAAAAATCCCAGTGGTGAATAAATACCACCAAAATAAAGTTGTATCTGTCTCAAAAAAAAGCTAAAAAAATTCATATGGGTACAGTGTTGCAAAACCGCGCAATTGTCATTCAAAGTATGATAGCACTGAAAGCTGAAAATTGGCCGGGCCAGAAATGGGGTGAAAGTGTCCAGACTTGCAGTGGTTAATATAAATCAAACATTTTGTCTAGAAATACTCAGTGGTGCCTTCCCTGTCAACCACCTGAGCTTATGCACATAATCAAGCTGTCTTGCAGGTTGTAAGTAAAATATAAAGGTTGTAATTTAAAGTAATTGTAAAAGTTCAGGTTTTTGTATTTTTTTAATAACAAGCATGTCATACTAACCTGCTCTGTGCAGTGGTTTTGCATAGAGCAGCTCCGATCCTCCTCTGCTCAGGTCCCCTGCCAGCGCTGATGGCTCCTTCCCCCTGCTGAGCAAGAAGCTTGCTCTGGGGGCACTGGTATGTGCTCGCTCTCGAATCAACTCTGTGTGTCTATGAGACACACAGAGCACTGCGTGTCTATGAGACACACAGAGCACTGCTTTATCCTGCCCCTGCTCCTTCCTCACTGGCTTTGAGGAAGGAGCTAATGGCTCCCACTGCCGTGTCTCAACCAATGAGGAGGGAGAGACCCGGGAGAGCTGCTGCTCTTGTGCACAACGCTGGTTCAAGATCGGGTTCAGGTAAGTATTGGGGGAGCTGAGGAGGCAGCTACACACTGAAGGTTTTTTACCTTCATGCATAGAATGCATGAAGGTAAAAAAACTTCAGCCTTTAGAACCACTTTAATCCTGTATGTGCATGATAAGTTAAAATGAAACTTCACCCTGAAGGGAGAGTTTTTCTTTATGCCCCCTATGCCCCTCTATTTTTGCCATTTTGTTTTTGGGGGGGAGGTGCGTACCTGGTTTAGACAGGTACCCGCTCCCACTTCTGGTCGGATTGCTGTGGCGATTCCAACTGAAGTCCCCCCCCTTCTCCCCACCCACAACCTTCTGAGACACATCATAGGTCCCAAAAGGCTGCGACTCACACATGTGCAGTGGGCAGCCAGCTGTGAAGCCACAAGGAATCACAGCCGGCTTCCCACAGTAAACATGCCAGTGCCTGGGACTCCAAGACCAGCAAGAACTGGCCTGGGTGAAGATGGCCTGGACAGGTAAGTGTTCTTTTATTAAAGGTCTAGTGTCAGTATTTGTACCTGCTGAATTTTAATTTTTCTCAAACAGACTAAAGTTCCTCTTTAAAGTGTATGTAAACCCTAACAATAGATTTCTGTTATTTGGTCTCTTTTGGTCTGTTAAAGGAAAGGATTCAGCTTTTTAAAAAGAGCATTTGCACCTGCGGTCAGTGGATCGTGGGTGCAATGTCAGGTGCCTGCAGACACATCCTCCAGCTTTGTACTCATACAGTTGAAACTCAAAAAATTAGAATATAGTGCAAAAGTTCATTTAAAAGGTGAAACTAATATATGAGATAAACTCATTACATGCAAAGCAAGATAGTTCAAGCTGTGATTTGTCATAATTGTGATGATTATGGCTTACAGCTCATGAAAACCCTAAATCCACAATCTCAGAAAATTAGAATATTACATGCAATCAATAAAACAAGGATTGTACATAGAACAATATCGGACCTCTGAAAAGTATAAACATGCATATGTACTCAGTACTTGGTTTGGGCTCCTTTTGCAGCAATTACTGCCTCAATGCGGCGTGGCATGGAAGCTATCAGCCTGTGGCACTGCTGAGGTGTTATGGAAGACCAGGATGCTTCAATAGCGGCCTTCAGCTCTTCTGCATTGTTCGGTCTCACGTCTCTCATCTTTCTCTTGGCAATGCCCCATAGATTCTCTATGGGGTTCAGGTCAGGCGAGTTTTCTGGCCAATCAAGCACAGTAATCCCACGGTCATTGAACCAGGTTTTGGTGCTTTTGGCAGTGTGGGCAGGTGCCAAGTCCTGCTGGAAAATGAAGTCAGCATCCCCATAAAGCTCGTCTGCGGAAGGGAGCATGAAGTGCTCCAAAATCTCCTGGTAGATGGCTGCGTTGACACAGGACTTAACCTCCCTGGCGGTATTCCCGAGTGTAGCTCGGGGTAAAGTTTCAGTACCACAAGCGGTAACCCCGAGCTACACTCGGGAATACACTGCAGTGCTTCTCCAGCGATCCCTGTTTCATTTATCTTGTCCTGCGCTCCCGCGATGTCCCCCCTGCAGAGTCCCCGGCCATCTCCTCCGGCCGATGCCGGCATCCGTCTTCTGGGTTCTGTTCCCTGTGAGCGTCGGGACGTATGGAGGACGGGACTGGCGGGAAATTCAAAAATGTCAAAATTGTCCATTCACTCAATACACTAAAATTTGATAGTATTACATTACTGTATCAAAGCATTTCACATACATTTTGTCCCGAGTGCTTTGTCCGGCGCCCTGCCTGTATTTTTACTGTTCTTTCTGCCTGGAAACTGAGAAACGTCCATGGTGTCCAAAAAGCATCCTTTTAGGTCAAAAGTGGTTTTAGATCAGCTAGAGAACAGCGATAGTAAATCAGAACCACTTGCAGAATTGAGTGATAATGATTCGTGGGGGAAATTCCTCATCAGACACTGAAAACGATTTTGCGACTTTGCTCAGTGATGTGCGAACTTGGTGCTCTATTTCAAATGTCAGTGTTTGTGGTTTCATTACATTATTGAATTAAATGTATTATTATTTTTATGAATATTTATTATATAATAATTTATGATTTCGTGTTTCAAATTTTATCCTACCCGGGATGTTTACTAGACTCTTGTTTGGACAGATTTCAATGAGTTATTCCTAAAAATTACAGGACTACAATAAACAAAACAACAAATTTCCATTGAAAATAATGTACCGCTTTGAGCACAGAAATACTGACATAATCAGACCGCTAGGGAGGTTAATGAAGCACAGTGGACCAACACCAGCAGATGACATGGCTCCCCAAATCAACACAGACTGTGGAAACTTCACACTGGACTTCAAGCATCTTGCAGTGTGTGCCTCTCCATTCTTCCTCCATACTCGGGGTCCTTTGTTTCCAAATGAGATGCAAAGGGAAGGTCTGTTTTTCTTTAGCCCAGGTAAGACACTTCTGACGTTGTTTGTTGTTCAGGAGCGGCTTGACAAGAGGAATACGACATTTGAAGCCCATGTCCAGGATTTATCTGTGTGTGGTGGCTCTTGATGCACTGACTCCAGCCTCAGTCCACTCCTTGTGAAAGTCCCCAACACTTTTGAATGGCCTTTTCCTGACAATCCTCTCCAGGCTGCGGTCATCCCTGCTGCTTGTGCACCTTTTTCTTCCACACTTTTCCCTTCCACATAACTTTCTATTAATGTGCTTTGATACAGCACTTTGGGAACATCCAACTTCTTTTGCAATTACCTTTTGAGTCTTTCCCTCCTCATGGAGGGTGTCAATGATGGTTTTCTGCACAACTGTCAGGTCAGCAGTCTTTCCCACGATTGTGATTCCTACTGAACCAGACTGAGAGACCATATAAAGGCTCAGGAACCCTTTGCAGGTGTTATGGCTTAATTAGCTGATTAGAGTGGGAAACTTTGAGCCGAGAATATTGCACCTTTTCACAATATTCTAATTTTCTGAGATTGTGGATTTGGGGTTTTCATGAGCTGTAAGCCATAATCATCACAGTTATGACAAATCACGGCTTGAACTATCTTGCTTTGCATGTAATGTGTCCTAGATTGTAAGCTCGTAAGAGTAGGGCCCTCTTACCCCTCGTACGCTGTCTGTCTTTGTTGTACTGTGCCATGTATTGTCCCCCCCTATTGTACAGCGCTGAGCAAACCCTTTGGCGCTATATAAACTCGTAGTAATAATAATAATAATAATAATAATGAGTCTATCTCATATATTAGTTTCACCTTTTAAGTTGCATTATTGAAATAAATGAACTTTTGCACGATATTCTAATTTTTCGAGTTTCACCTGTATCTATATACAAGCTTCCTATTAACCTACAAAGGACACTCATCAATTCACTTGCAGTTCATTGCGAACTACAGGCCGTCTACTGGGGTGGCAGATGAGACTAGTGTATTAGATATCAAATCCTATGCACTACCACTATCAGTCTGGAATGTATCCATGGCTTATTATTTGGACTATGCAGCCAACACAATATGTATATTCAACATATATTACATTAATTGTATGGTGGTTGGGTGGTGCTTAATCCTATCTATGTGAAGAACACTCAAATAAACATGTGTGAACTAATATGTAAGTGAATGAATTATTAGAAACTTGCAATGCTCTAATATCTTCTTCTACAACCAATCCTATCCCACCACTAAACAGGTGGTGACCACAAAATCCCAGTGAAAAAAAAATTTCAATACTTTGTTATGTGATTTGCGTCAATACAAAATGTATGGATGCAAACTGCACTGCAAAGAATAGCAAGCGATTTGAACAGGAATGTGATCCCTGTCCAAATTACATGCGGTTTCCCCATTGCTTCTGTGTGAATCCAGGCTTGTCAGAGCCTGAGTTCACACAGGAGCAGTGCAGTGATCCTCCCTGCAGGCATCCCATGCTGTCACAGAAGGAAAAGCTGGGGATTTGAAACTGAAACCCCCATGCTTTCCCTCCTCTCAGGGTAGGGATGACCGTATGGGCTAGGCGGCTTTTGAGTGCTCTGCCTGTAGACTGTTATCAGTTATCATTGTTCCCTGCTACCTCCCTTTGTTGTGGAGAAAAGAGGGGCTGCTGTTAAAAAAAAACAGCCCCCCTGCCAAATAAACACAGTTTACTATGCATTAGTTATGAATAAGTGAAAAATCGGTACCGATCACTCATTGTGCTCATTTAGGAAAAGAAGGAGATGGTTAATGTGATATATTTACCGTATGCTTCTCCCACTATCCATCTTGAAGGATTCTATTGTGTACTTGCAGCTGCTGGTAGGAAGGAAAGAGGGGTAGCGGGCAGCTCTGCAGGGGTGGGATGGGGGGGGGCTTGGGCAACAGGGGGAAACATACGGTCACAGGGAGGGTGATTTCTGGAATCCCCTAAATGGCTCTCTCTGCAGCAGCTGAAAGCTGGCAGGAGGCAGAGGAAATAAATATAATATACCTTCAGCTACTGAAGCAAGAGTCATATAGAGGATCATTCCCAGTAAATGCCCCCCTCCATGCACATGTCACAGATCTGATTCACTTAGCTGCCTGGGCCCCCCTGTTGGCTTAGGCCCCGTACAGGAGGACCTGTGATACCCCCTTATCCACAGCCTCAGAGAGGTGTAATATGTAGTCCTAACATACACTCCTTGTCCTAAGGTAAAAGGAAAGGAAATGTGTTAATGGCAGGATTACCAGATTTCAAAAAAGGAAAGAAGTGTGAAAGAAAAAGAAAACTAATGCAGCCACCACATCTAGGGACCATTAAACTGCAATACTATCAGTTTTTTGTTCTTGAGTTTAGGTATGCTTTAAAACTGAATATTCAAAGTGTTGCATAAGCCCAGAATTAACCTGTCCTCTTTCAACAATGTTTAATTTCTTTCTTCTTCTTTGAGCCCTGGTTCACACTGATGTGGTGCAGAATTGCAGCGTTTTCAGTGCGAATTCCGCACCCCTATCAGAATTGCATCCCGTTCATGCGAACTGTTGCTGGTGTGTATGTTAACACCCCTAAAGCGGTCTGCAAAACGTGGTGCGATGTGAAGATGTGAATACCTATGTGATCCGATTCTAGTGCTAACACAAAAAAAGGGCCTCCACGTTTTGGGTGCTGTGTAATTACAAAATGTATGACTCCGATCGCACTGCACACAAAACGCATGTGATTTGCACAGGAATCCGGTGCGGTTTCTGTGTGAATCACATGCGATATACCGCACCGCACGTATGTGAACCCGGGCTGAAAGATGGGGAGTGTGCTGTATAGTCTGGAACTGCAGGTCATCTGGGCTACAGAAAAGATTAGTTTTCCTTACATTTCAGGACAGTAGGTACCTTTGCTTGTGCTGTGATACAATGTTTCAATAATACTTGTAAAAAAAGAAAAGAAAAGGTGGAGAGCGCAATCTAGCTGAGTCACTGTGACATAGAGAGATTTTCTCTTGGTGGCTCAGTACACCCAGGTGGTGTTGGGCAATAGTTACGTCACCACATTCATTCCTGACATTATGGATTGTATCCTTCTTACAGTATTTAAGCAGTTGTAATTGGTTATGCTTATTAAATACATTTAGTATTTATTGGATTTGACTATTGCTAGTTGACAGTCTATTTAAAGGGGAACTGCAGTTTATTTTCAGAGATCAGATCTTGATCACAGGGTTTACCGTAAGTATTTCTTATGTGACTTTGGCCTCATTCATGTACCGATCTGTAAACATGTGCAAAGGAGTCGTCTTCACCAGCATGAGATGCAGATGCAAAATAGACTATGTTCTGATCCATGTATTGGAGCTGCGTGGATGTACACTCCGGGATATGCGCAGAGATCTGTGCAGCCAGCCCCCTGTCATTGATTTGAACAAGCTGCCTGCATGGAACACCTGTACATCAATGAAGACCGCCTCATTACAGAAGCGTACAGATCAGTACACCTGTGTGAATGAGTCCTTTTACATTTTTATGTCTTTTTTTTTTTTTTGGTCTTTTTTATATTTTGTTAAAAGTAGAGATGTATAGATTAGCCACGAAGGACAGGATAGATTACCTACTATAATGAATGAACTCTGTACAAAAATTGTCCAGTACATTTGATGTTGTTCTTCAGAAAAGTTAAGGCTCGATTTCGGAAGGAGTGGACTTTCCTGAATGAAAACCACTTTCACGGTTAGGAATTTAGGAAAAACCTTTCCATCCTGCATCTCCAAATATTCCCCTCACTGTTGTGGAAAACTGCCCTACTAACCATTAGCAAATCAAACACACGTTCTTAAAATTAAACTTTTAGAACATAATTCTACTAGTATAAATATGTTAAGGATGGACCACGGGCAATAAAGTGCATCAAAACTGGTCTGATCACCCATGGCAATGGTCTTCATATAAAGTGCATAAAATCAATGTGCAAAATATATAATATAACACCCCCCATATAATCATGAAAGATCAATATGTAAAAATGAATACTCGATATTCAATAATATATTTATAAATGCAAGAGATCAATGTGCAAACTAACTGTATAAGAACCTATTTAAGTAATAATAAGATAAATATCATACATAATTTAAAAAAAAGCCCTTTATTACTATAATGTCCATTAAATGTATGAAACAGTCCACCAGTGAAAGTAAACTTTTTCCTGCATAAGCTGAATCTTCATATGTCACCCCAAAAAAGTGCACTACCACCACCGCATGAATTGAATAAACTCACCAGAGCAATATGCTGGTCAGATCATAAACCAGCAAAACCGCATGTTGCTCTGGGAGTAACGCTCTATATTCTCGTGTTCTTGAGAACAGCAAACTCAAATCTATCACTCATTCAAAAGGAAAAGAAGAGGGAACGTCTATAGCGTAAAACCATCTCACTCAAGGCCTTCCACCCCCAGAGGACGTAAGTGACGAAACGCGTAGGGTGGGGTCTGGAGATGACATCATCATGCACAGTAGAGATTGAGCTCATAGCTTGGGATCACAGATGGAGACAATTTGTCATATTCCTATGCTATACTATAATAAAGAAAATGTATACCAAAACATTATACATTATTATATTATTATACAGTATTTATAAAGCACCAACAGTTCGCTCAGCGCTGTACATTACAATGGGAGACAGTACAATAACAATACAATGCGATACAAGAGGGGTTCGAGGGCCCTGCTCTTTCGAGCTTACAATCTAGGAGGGAGGGGATAGTGGTACAGGAGAAGATAGCTGTGGGGGATGGAATGGTAGGAAGAGTGGAGGAGGTCTTAAATTAGCAGGGGGTGGGGTAGGCTTCCCTGAAGAGGTGGGTTTTCAGGGTGCGCCTAAAGGAGAGGCGAGTAGGTGACAGTCTGATGGGTTGGGGTAGGGAGTTCCAGAGGATGGCAGAAACCCTGGAGAAATCCTGGAGGTGGGCATGGGAGGAGGAGACCAGGGAACTAGAGAGAAGGAGGTCTTGTGAGGAGCGAAGTGCTTGTGTTGGGTGGTACCTGGATACCAGGTCGGTGATGTAACTTGGGGCAGTATGGTGGACAGCCTTGTACGTCAGTGTTAGGATTTTGAATTTGATCCGTTGTGCAATCGGAAGCCAGTGGAGAAATTGGCAGAGGGGGGTGGCGGCAATGGAGCGGTTGGAAAGGTGAATGAGTCTGGCCGCCGTGTTCAGGATCGTCTGAAGCGGGGATAGCCTGCGGCGAGGCAGGCCAGTGAGGAGGGAGTTGCAGTAATCGAGTCGTGATATGATGGAGTGGATGAGCTGTTTAATGGTTTCTGGGGTTAGGAACGTGCATATTTTGGTGATGTTGTGGAGGAGGAGTCTGCATGAGTTTGTTAAAGATTGGACTTGGGGCTGGAAGGATAGGTTGGAGTCCAGAATGACACCAAGTACTCTGGCCTGCAGGGCGGGCCTGATAGTGGCATTGTTGGACGTGATGGAGAAGTCAGTAGGGGGTGGTGTGCGGGCTGGGGGGAAGACTAGGAGCTCAGTTTTGGAAAGGATTAGTTTAAGGAAGTGGAGCGACATCCAGTCTGATATGTCATCCAGTAGGTTTGTGATTCGGGTGGAGACTGAGGGGGTGAAGTGAGGGGTTGAGAGATAGATTTGTGTGTCGTCGGCATAGAGGTGATAGTTGAAGCCGTGAGAGTTTATGATTTGGCCAAGGGAGGAGGTGTAGATGGAGAAGAGAAGGGGCCCGAGGACAGAGCCTTGAGGGACCCCAACCGAGAGGGGGAGTGAGGGGGAGGTGGTAGCATTGTAGGTAACGCTGAAAAACCGTTGTGACAGGTAGGATGAGAGCCAGGAGAGAGCGGAGTCTCGGAGGCCGAGGGAGTGTAGTTTTTTGAGGAGGAGGGGGTGGTCGACAGTGTCGAAGGCTGCGGAGAGGTCAAGGAGTAGGAGCACTGAGTAGTGGCCATTAGCCTTGGTGGTTAGGTCGTTGGAGAGTTTGAGTAAGGTGGTTTCGGTGGAATGTAGGGGACGGAAGCTGGACTGTAGGGGAATCGAGGAGGTTGTTGTCGTTGAGGTGAGAGCTTAGGCGAGTGTAGACTAGACGCTCGAGGAGTTTGGATGTGAATGGGAGCAGGGAGATGGGTCTGAGGTTGTTCGGGTCATAGGGGTCCAGAGAGGGCTTTTTAAGTATGGGGGTGATGTGTGCATGCTTCAGAGGGGAGGGGAATGTGCCGGAAGAGAGGGAGAGATTAAAGATGTGGGTGAGGGAGCGTAGGACGGAGGGGGAGGGAGGTCGTAGGAGTTGTGAGGGGATAGGGTTGAGGGGGCAGGTGGCGAGGCGGGCCTCAGAGAAGACCTTGGAGACCTCCTCAGTGGTAGTAAGGTCGAAGGTGTGGAGTGTTGAGGGGGCTTCAGTGTGAGGAATGTTGGGTGGGGTGGAGGTCAGAGCAGTGGTGGGGCTGTGGGAGAGGGGTGATGAGGGGGTAGCTGTGTGAGAGAGGATAGGGTTGGAGGGAGTTTGAGCAGCAACGAAGTCTCTGCGGATTGTGTCGAGGGAGAGGGGTGATGAGGGGGTAGTTGTGTGAGAGGGGGCAGGTCTGGAGGGAGTGTGAGCTGTGGTGATGTCCTTGCGAATTATGTCAATCTTGTTTTTGAAGTGATTGGCAATCTCAAGGGCAGTGAGTGAGGTGCTGGGTGGAGGTGGGGGCGGAGAGAGTAGAGCGTTAAAGGTGGAGAAGAGTCGGCGAGGATTGGAGGAGAGGGTCTTGATAAGGGTCAGGAAGTAGGCTTGTTTGGTGGCGTGGAGGGAGGAGCTGTAGGTGTGGAAGGCAGATTTATAGCGGGTGAAGGCTGGTTGGGATCTGGTTTTGCACCATAGTCGCTCCAGGGCACGACTGTGTCGTTTGAGAGTATTGGTGTGATCAGTCTGCCAGGGCTGGAGCAGTCGGGTCTAATGGTTCATGTGGTTAGAGGCGCTAGTGAGTCAAGGGCTGTTGACAGCGCATTGTTGTAGGCAGTCATAGCCAGGTCGGGGCAGGACAGGGGGAGGATGCCGTCATGGAGTTGATCAGCTTCAGAGTGGAGGGGGGCAGGGTTCAGGTTGCGGAGGTTACGGCCGGTGGTAGTATGACATTTGGAGGGGTAGGCGATTGAGGACGAGGAGATAGAGAAGGTAATAAGGTTGTGGTCAGAGAGAGGGAAGGGGGTGTTTGTGAGGTTGTGGGGAGCGCAGCGGTTTGAGAAGATAAGGTCCAGGATATTTCCGTCAGAATGGGTGGTGGATTGTATGCACTGTGCAAGTGCATAGGAGGAGGTTAAGTGGAGGAGTTGGGATGTGGCCGGGTTGTCAATGTTGACAGGAATGTTGAAGTCCCCAAGGATGATGGTGGGTAGTTCGGAGGAAATAAAGAAGGGTAGCCAGGCGGAAAAGTCATGAAGGAAGTAGGATATGGGTCCAGGAGGCCGGTAGATTACAGCAATCTTCAGGAGGGTTGGGGAGAATAGTCGGATGCAGTGGGCTTCGAAGGAGGAGAAGGATAGGGAGGGTGGGTTAGGGAGGACTCGGAAGGTACTCTGTGGTGACAGGAGCAGACCAACCCCAGCACCTTTACGATTGTTGGGTCTGGGTGAGTGGGTCCAGGTGAGACCTCCATAGGAGAGTGCTGCAGGGGAGGTGGAATCAGTGGCCTGGATCCAGGTTTCCGTGATCGCTAGGAGGTTGAGGGAGCGGGAAACAAACAGGTCGTGGATGGCGGTGAGCTTGTTGCACACCGATCAGGCGTTCAGGAGTGTGCATGAAAACGTGGGGGGGTTTTAGGGAGCAGGGGGACAGATACTAAGTTGCAGGGGTTGCAGCAGGACGTGGAAGCGGGAGGGTGCTGTGTGGGTGAGCGAGGTGGTGGAGGGCCAGGGTTCGGGGAGATGTCCCCCGCGGTTAGGAGGAGAAGGTTGAGAAAGGTGGCATGGGAGCGGGATGTGCAGGAGCGTGCAAATCTACCAGTGGAGGTGTTCGTGTCAGTGGGAGAGTAGAGTATTAGGAGGAGGTGGTGGGTGCCGTAGAGGGGTGAAGGAAGCAGTGAGGACACAATATACAGTTGTTTTGGAGGAGCAAAGGGATAGAGAGAGTAGATTTTGGGAACGGAGGAGAGGAATATGAGAAGGAGGAGTGGAAGAGGCATTTTAGGGAGGTGCACGGGGTGGCGGATAGGAGTGGTGGGAGGCTTGGCTGTCAATAGTCCAGTGTGCAGTGGCGTATCTCGTCACTGTATCTTCTGGTAGCTGGAGTTTAGGGGAGTAGGGAGAGGGGATCGGGTGTAGATGGATGGTTTCCAGGGGCACTTGATTGGAGACAGACTGGCGTGCAGTGGGGTCTCTCGTTGTGGTGTTTTACATCTAGGGTTCTAGTCTTTAAGTCAAGCTGAGCTGGGGGCCGGTGTGAGTGGTCACTGGGTGGGTGGATTTGAAGCGTTGTGTGACTGTTACTTGTCCTTTGGGTCGGGCTGGGTTGGGGTCGGTGTGTGGTGTCTGGGCGATCGGATCAGTAATGTTGTGTGGCTGTAACTTGCGTGTGCTCTTGCGGAGACTTGCTTGGCAGGGTTCAGGGTCCAGGTGGAGGTCCCAGGGTGGTGGGGTGGTGGTGCTGGCATGTGGGTTACCTGTGGTGGTCCATGGAGCCTTGTGCGCTGCTGTGGATCCCTCTAGGTGCTGGTGGCATCCCCTGTGTTGGTGGTAGCAGCTTCGGTGGGGGTGATGGCTGCTTGCCTCTCACACTGGAGAAGAGCGGCGGTGTCCTGGGGGTGATGGCTGCTTCGCCCTCTCTCACCGGCACTTGTAGGCGCTGTGGGCACTGTAGGGCGGCAGGGTCTGGCGCCTGTAGGTGTTGTAGGGCTCGGCGTCTGTGGGTGTTGTAGGCTGCGTGGTAGGCTCACGTGACGGGGCACGGGGGGCGGCTGTGTAGCACACAGTGGGGATTACGGGTGCCGTTCAGGTGGTGGTGGCTTACCCTGTCCATGCTGGTGGCTTCTCCTCACGGGTGGGGGTGGTAGCGCCCCCTCGGGCTGGAGCGGAGGCGTGCCGGTTCGTCGCGGCCCGTTCTGGTGGTGGTGGCCGTGCGGGTGGTGGTGCTGCCATGCGGATATCTTGAGGTGGTCCTTGTTAGGCTGCGGTCCTCCTTAGGTTGCTGTCTGCTTGCTGGTCCTTGCGATGCTGATCTTTGTGAGGTGGTCCTTGTAGCCTTGTGTCTGCTTGCTGCGGCCATGGAGACAGTGGAGAGGGTCAGGGGCCGCCTGGTGAGGACCACCCCGCTACATTGTCTTTAACCACTTGATCTCCTGAGGATTTACCCCCTTCCCGACCAGGTCATTTTTTACGTTACGGTGCTGCGTTACTTTAACTGACAGTTACGCAGTCATGCAACGTTGCACCCAAATAAAATTTACGTCCTTTTTTCCCACAAATTGAGCTTTCTTTTGGTGGTATTTGAAAGTCTGTGTGTTTATTTGTTGCGCAATTTTGAGAAAAAAAAATATATTTTTGACTTTTTGCTATTAAACATGTTAAGTAAAAAAAATTTAAAAAAATCCAATTTTCATCATAAATTTAGGCCAAAATGTATTCTGCTCCATGTCTTTGCTAAAAAAAATCCCAATACGTGTTAAATAATTGGTTTACATGAAAGTTGTCGGGTTTTCAAATGGCAGTATAGAAACTGGAAATTTTTTTTCATTTTTTTTTTTTTACCAGTAATGGCTGTGATCAGTGACTTATAGTGGGACTGCGGCAGGCATTCTGACACTGGGGGGAACTGACTTGGTGTCACTGACATCCCCAATGACACCAATATAGTCATCAGTGCTAAAAAAAAAAGCACTGACACTGTATTAATGGCACTGGGCAAGAAGGGGTTAACATGAGGGACGATCAAAGGGGTAACTGTGTGCTGGGAGTGTTTTACTAGGGGGTGGTGTTTCACTGCAAGCACAGTGCTCTGGATAACTGTGCTGTGCACAGCCATCCAGAGTAGTGTGCCCGAGCTGACAGGGAGGAGGACTGTTAGTAAACAAAGCAGCCCTCCTCCCCATCAGAGAACCTTGGTAATCACCGGGCACTGGCGGGTAATCACCATCCGCGCCCTGCCCGGAAATAGAAAATCACGTATATATACGTGATTTTGCACACCCCTGCCACCCTGTAGCAGTGTATCTGCTATAGGGCGGTCGGGATGTGGTTAACGTGTACAACATAAGGGCAGACCTTTTTTTTTTTTTTTTTTTTTTTTATTTAGCGTTAGGTCCCTTGGATCATAATTCACTGGTGTTTACTCAGGAACCTATGCAAGAGGCCTGTGTGTAAAGGTCCAAAAACTGTGCGTAAAGACCTGAATAATGTTGCGTATACAACGTATCCTCTAAGTGATTCAGTAGCGAAAAATATTATAAACATAAATTTCAAAGTGAAAACTCATACAATTGAAAAGAGTCCAAAGAAAAGTCCTTTTTTATCCCAAGGTGCTTCAGATTCTTCAAATACAATCACCACGTGAGTAAGATATATAGTGTCCCCCTCTCGGGTGTGCACTCACCACATGGAAATACCTCCCATTCTTTTGGTTGGCTTAATCGCTTAAGAGTTGTTATCCACAAGATGATCAACTTATATACTGAGGACATGAGCAAAACCTTGGACAGAGAGGTGGCGGTGGATGTCGTATACTTGGATTTTGCAAAAGCCTATGACACAGTTCCCCACACACAGCTAATGTTTAACATAAAGTTTACGGGCTTGGAAAAATCCATATGTAAATGGATGGAAAACTGGCTAAAAGATCATATTAGAAGAGTAGTGGTTAATGATTCATACTCTGAATGGTCTAGGGTCATCAGTGGTGTACCCCAAGGTTCAGTGTTGGAACCCTTACTTTAAAAAGTGTAGTGTGAAATAAGACAGGACACGGTTTTTGTTAAAAGAAAAAAATAAAAATGTCCTCCCGCAGTAGATCCAGCATCAATCACAATGTCCACTGCCGACCCGAAAAAAGAAAAAAAAAAAAAAAGGCTCCGCTTCCGACGATGGCCCCCGGCCATCTGCCTGCTCCGGTGGTTTGACAGTTCTTAAATATCTAAAGGGTGGGGCAACCCGGGGACATCACCCTACTGACCCCGCCCCATGAGCCATCGTCTTTTTTTTCTTTTTTATTCGGTTAGGCGGCGGCGGACCTTGGATCTACTGAGGGGACATTCTTTTTTTGCCCGCTTGTCCCCCCCCTTTCCTGACCTGCCAGGCTGCATGCTCGGATAAGGGTCTGGTATGTATTTGGGGGGAGACTCCCACGCCATTGTCGTTTTAATTTTGGCATGGGAGTTCACCTCAAAATCCATACCAGACCCGAAAGGCTTGGTATGGATAGGAGGGGGGACCCTACGCCGTTTTTATATTTATTATGCTGACGGTTTTTAAATGTAATTACTGCCTTTTTTTTTCTTCACTATAACCGAGGCATTATTTTCAATATATTAAATATCCAATATAAATATATTGGATATTTATTTATAAATCGAAAATTACATTAACCAAGGCATTTGTAAACCGAGGTACACCTGTAGATTGAATAACACAGGGTGCCATTCAACCAGGAAGTGAACTTATCCTTTAATGAGGAATCTGAGTCTTTTAGACCCCTGATATCTTACCTGCTTTCCACTGCAGCTAATGGAGCTCAGATCGTGACACTAGAAACCATAAGTAACATTTTACGTCTCTCCTAGGTCCATTCTAGCTCGGGGAGATTAATGAGCGGATGTTTGCTGGCCTCTCTCTCCTCCACCTGATGACATCCTGGCCTGCAGGTGGGACAACGGAGCCCAGAAATCTTGGTGAAGGGGGAAGTTGGCTCTGTAAGACATAGGGAGGTGGCAGTAAAGGGGTTAAAGTAGATTTACGGAACTCATTTGGGCCAAGCTGGCTCAAACAAATTCCTATAAATAATTATGTGGCTGTTGTGTGCGCTGTAATATACTGTAATAGCATTAGCTACATACAACATGCAGAGCTGGGCTCCACCGCAGTAAAAAGAGGCATCACATCTGCTGCCAGGACTAAATTGAGTTGGCTTGAATGTGCCTTTGCTATCCAAGAAAAGCCATGCATTTTTATCAATGAATACAAGGCTTTTTCTGATTGGCTGAGGTGGCAATTATGACATCATCCATCCAGCTCGGCCAATCAGAGGAAGCTTTGGTCTCATTGATAAAGGTAAAGGGCTTCTCTTGAATAGCACAAAGGTTCATTTAGAGTGAAATATAAACTTCCCCTTAGTGTACACCAATTACAAAAATCTAAAACAAAATGGCTGCACTCACTTGATATTAAAGCGGAGTTCCAGTTGAATAAAAAAAATAGAAGTCAGCAGCTATGAAAACTGTAGCTGTTGACTTTTAAAATACAGACACTTACCTGTCCCTTGATCTTGCGGTGTCCTTACCACAGCTGGTTTCACCGGCTGTCTTCTCTCCTTGGCACCGGCATCCTTAGTGTGGGCATGCGGCTGTGACAGCTTGTGGCGTCACAGCTGGGTGCCCACTGCACATGCGCCAGTAGCGATGTGCTTTATGAATTGTCCCGTAGTCTTTTGGGACCTGTCACAAGTCCCAGAAGACTACTGGGAGGGAGGGGGAGGACAATTTTTGTTTTTGATCACCTTAGGTGATTGTACCTGTCAAATTTGGGTACCCACTCCCCCCTGCTCCACAAAGGTGCCAATCCTTAACAGGGAATATTGGACAAAGCATCAAAGCGGAACTTCCTCTTTTGGGTGGAGCTCCACTTTAAGCGCCCTTTCACATTGTCCGACTTCACCAAGCAGATCCGCCTGCTCAGCAAGGGATCTGTCCATTGGCGGCTGACAGGTCCTCCTGTCAGTTTACATCTGACTATCATCCAATCCGATCTGCTAGACAGATGGGGAATGGATCCTCATCCGGCTGTTTTTGGTGGACTGGATCGGATCAGATGCAGGCAGATGTAAACAGACACATGTCCATTTACATCTGCCTTCCCATAGAGAACAATGGGTGGTCCGATCAGGTGTGTATAAAATGTGTTGCCCTGTCCCTTTAAACCAATTAATAACAAATCAAAGTGAAGCATCCAAAATTCATGAAAAACCAGTAAATACATAAGTGCTCAAACAAAAAAGTGCTCAAAAATGGTGAGAGTTTGAATCCAACAAAGTCCAGGATGAAACCAGTTAAGCACCTTCTCCCATGTGGATAAATCCAGTGCTCCATCACCTTCAAATGTCCAAACTGCTTAACAGGTACTTAGATCTCTAAAACTAGAAGGTTTAATAGTGCTCATATAACATTCAAAAATCACTCTGCTCTGGCAGGATTGATTGGTCTCTCCCATCCAATTATTCAGTGAGGTATGTTATCTAGCATGTAAAAAATGGAAAAGGAACCAGTAAAACAGCACATTTATTAAATTAATAGAGCAGTACCCACATGCTAAAAGCAGGAGTGACAACATCACCACAAGCTCTGCTCAATGCGGTTTGTCGCAGAAGACATCATTATGGGGCACTGGAATAGCAGTAGACCAGTGGTGCAATGTTTAAATAGGCTGCAGTGGTACTATGTGGGACAAACTCCTTCCTGTTGTAGATGGAGTTTCCCATAGACTTTCTATCAGGGTGTGCTTTTTAGCCATGTTTTCTGGAAGTGCACCAAATTTACAACGTGCAGCACTTTTGGTGCGCTTTCATAAAAACACATCAACTAATAGAAATTCTACAGGAAACCATGGGTCAACCTCACGAAAACTGTGGCTTCGTTTTCACTGCAGCCAAACCACAGCGCTGCAGTGCGAATCCGGCCTAAATAGTTTAACTAGTGTTCCAGTTTCTAAATGTGTCCCGTCTTTTGCGCCAAATTAACATAAGCACATCATTTCTGTAGTAGAAAAATTATAAAACACAAGAATCAAACTGATCTATGGAAATCAGAAGGCGGGCGGCTACATCTGATCATGAGTATGTTTAGTTTGTAAAGGTGTGCTGTTTGGTTTTATTTTTTCAGATGTTCATGATTTCCATTAAAAACAAAAAATAAATGCAAATTAAATAAATATTAAATAGGGGCCCTTTCACACCAATGAGCTGCGGTGAATGCATAGCCGCTGGTGTGTGCTGTGTGACATAGTGTTGATGCGCCAGTCCCACTGTTTACTTTTTCAACTTTATTAACAATCTCATGAGTGCCATCTCAATATAATTGTATGCCCAGCAGTGGTGCTGCGATGAAGTGCTTCACATCACAAGTCCCTGTGTTAGAAAGCAGTAGTGCATGCGGGACTTATTTTAGTGTACATCACTGCAATGCTGCAGTATGAACTGACAGGATTAGAAACAAGGCATTTTACATGATCTCTGTCAGCCTTTCTCAACCAGGGTGCCTTGAGGATTCTTCAGGGTTGCCTTGGCAAAATATCTAAAAATTGCCCAAAACTTGTATACAAGCCAGCGGATGGAACAAGCCTGCCTTTTAGTTACACAAAGCCACAGGTTTCCATTGTGCACCATTACGACATTCTAGCCGCCTGCGTCCTGACAACCAATGACATCATCAGTTGATAAGGAGGAGGTCAGCTGCCTGCACAGCATCCTAGTTTGACCCTTTCCCTCTCAGTCAGTGCTGGGGTCATATTTGCTCAGTGATAGATTAACCACTTTCCCTCCAGAGGATTTACCCCCTTTCCTGACTAGGCTAGTTACAGTGCTGCATTACTTTAACTGACAATTGTGTGGTCATGCAACGCTGCACCCAAATTATATTTACATCCCTTTTTTCCCACGAATTGAGCTTTCTTTTGGTGGTATTTTATCACCTGTGCATTTTTTATTTTTTGCGCTATAAAAAAAAAGACCAACAATTTTGAGAAAAAAAAACAATATCTGTGACTTTTTGCTATTAAACATGTCCAGTAAAAAATTTTAAAAATTAAATTTTGTCATAAATTTAGGCCAAAAAGTATTCTGCTACATGTCTTTGCTAAAAAAAAAACCTCCCACGTGTAAATTATTTGATTTACCTGAAAGTTATAGTGTTTATACTAATTTTTTTTTAAATTTTTACTAGCAATGGCAGCAATCAGCGACTTATAGTGGGACTCCGGTGGGCATTCTGACACTGGGGGGAACTGACTTGGTGTCACTGACATCCCCAGTGACACCAATGCAATGATCAGTACTAAACAAAAAAGGACTGACACTGTACTAATGACACTGGGCAGGAAGGGGTTAAAAAATTCTTCCCGACTGTCTTATAGCAGATATACTGCTACAGGGCGTCACGAGTGCGCAAAATCACATATATATACGTGATTTTGCATTTCCGGGTGGGGGTGTGTGCCCTACCTGCGCCACCATTCGCGGCTGTGGATGTCAATAATCGGGTCCCAGACGGTGATTACTCGCCAGTGCCCGATGCTTGCCGAGCATCTCTGACCGGGAGAACTGTTTGTAAACAAAACAGTTCTCTTCCCTGTCAGCTCCTGCACACTGCTTTGGATGACTGTGCACAGCCATGCAAAGCAGTGTGCTTATAGTGAAGGACACGGTGACAGCACATAGTAAAACAGCACACAGTTAACCCTTTGATCGCCCCTCTTGTTAAAAACTGAGGCAGAAGAGAAACATTGGAATACTAGTCAGTACCAGTGTGCAAAAGTGTATTTGCTTTGAAAGAATAAATCACCTCTAATGTTGGGTGTCCTCCATGTGTGGACGTTGCTGTGTTATAGAAAACTATTAGAATAGTTTTTTACATTTTAGAATGGGCGCCTTAAGACTATCCATCATTTTAAAGGGTGCCTTGACTGAAAAAAGGTCTATGTGTTGGTGCTGCACTGGAAATAGATTCACACACATTACAAACATTATGTTTATTATTTGTGACTTTTGTGCAAACATTGAGTCATATTTTGTAAACAGACCTTATAGATTTGGATGTCATCTTTTGCAAGCCTAGACTATTTTCATTCTACTTTTTGTCCCACAAAAGACACATTTGTGTAACGTTTTTTTTTTTTATTACAACTTTGTGCTCATTTCAAAATCCCATTTTGTGCGTTTATAAGTCCCAGTGCGCCAAATCACTAATCTTATAGGCAGGGCAGCTGTATAGCACTAGTTTAGAGGGACTAGGTGGGACTAACTATCCAATTAAACTCTGTTCACCTAGGGAGGTCCCCCATGGTTTACTGCCCCACTGGCCACCCGCAATACAGCCAGATAGGGTTGTATACGTGTTGTGACCACAATGCTTTGCGATTGTGACATTTTCAATTTGTGGTTGCAGCATTTGACAAGTGGTACTTTGTGTTCAATGGGGCCTCATGCCTTTAAACCCGAACACATCTTAATTACACAGGTTCTGTGGCTGATTAAGGTGGTAATTAAACTAATTTAGTGCCTTAGAGCCCACTCACACTTGTGCGACTTGTCAGGCGACTTTGGGGTCCAAAGTCACATGACAAGTCTTACACTATGTTTCCCAATGAGTACCATTCATATCTGTGTGACTTCAAAGTAGTTCCTGCACTACTTTGGTCCGACTTTCGTGCAACTCGAGGGCCATAGACTTCAATGTAAACCCTCCAAAGTTGCTTGAAAGTTGCACATGAATGATATACATGCGACTTGTGTGCAACTTTGTACAGCACAAACAATCATCATTGGTCCAAGCCAGTGTTGCATCAAAGTTGCACTCATCCAAAGTTGCACTGTAAAGTTGCAATAAAAATTGCATGATTTTGAAGTCGCACAAGTGTGACTGGAGCAGGGGCGGACTGACAACTCATTGGGCCCCTGTGTCCTTGTCCAAAGTCAAAAAAGCTTATGAAAAAGGTACCAGGGGCATCTCATGGGGCCCCCTACTGACCCCGGGCCCTCAGGCAGTGCCCGAGTTTCCAAATGGTCGGTCCGCCCCTGGACTGGAGCCTTATCTGCACTAAATTAGCCTCAGAACCTGTGTAATTAATAAAGGGATGAGGTGGCAACTATATGCGTCACAAATGTGTGCAAGGCACAAGATTGAGGCATGGTAGTGTGGCCTTAAAGGGTTAAATCAGGTAGTATGAAGGAAATGTAACACCTCCTCACTGCCTGTCAAATTCCTTCTGAAAAGTGATCCAAACACAGATAAGAGGGTACTGCAAGTGTGAAAGAGCCCTAAGTGCTGGCTCTCACTAGTGTGACTTGAGTTGCACAGAAATCACATGACAAGGGAAATCACTTTATATTCAGTGGTGACCATTGAAATCAATGCGTTTTTGGAAAAATGTTCCTGTGCTACTTTGCATAATTTACGATGCAACTTGGCCCCATAGAATATGCAAAAATGCTGCCAAGTCGCATTACATAATCACCATGAAAATAGCAGCAAAATCGCATCCAGTTGTGTGAACTGAACCTAAAGGAGATTGTACAATAAGATTGTGACGTGTGGTGAGCTTAAGTGACAGGCAGACGATTTTTGTGTAAATTTGCATGATAAATGTCAGATGTGGGGAGAATCCTGCAGTTCAGGAAATCACGAATTGTTTGATTCTTTGCTGATCAGATAAATGTAGATTTTTAACATTCAGCACAAATCAAGGTTCACTACTGGCATGATATGGGAAACTCTTAGCTCATCACAAATACTGATAACTGTAGGTTTCCGTTCGATACGTATAAGGTGAATTCTAATGGTCAGTTACATTGTTTCTGTACTTTGCTCTTCTGTACTATATAGAGGTGACTTGTGTCTTACAACCTGTCAGAATGTTATCATTGCCGGTAAATGGGGACAACCTTTATCCACTTTATCCGGACATGAGGTTAGAGTCTGATCACGATCTAGTAAACCAACCCAGTTAAGGCAGAGGCTGCATTGCCCTTTTTTTCTGAAAATGCTAGTTGCCTGGCTGTCATGCAGGGACACATGCCTGGGTTCACACTGATCTGGTGTGGAATTCGCAGCATTTTCTGTACAAATTTTGCACCGCATCACAATCGTACCCCGTTCATGCGAACTGCTGCGGGAGTGTATGTTAACAACACCTCGAAATTTGTCCGCAGAACATGGTGCGATGTGCAGAATCGGATCGCATAGGTGTGAATACCCATGCGATCTAATTCTAGTGCAGATGCAGTGCGATTGGAGCCATACAAAATGTATGGCTCCAATCACACCGCACGCACTTCGCATGTGATTTGCACAGGAATGCAGTGCGCTTCCTGTGTGAATCACATGCGATATACCGCACCACATATGTGTGAACCCATCCTCAATGATGTTGTTCTTCTCCAATAATAATCCATACACATCCACTACTTAAAGGATATGTTAACCTAACATTTCATATTCCCAATATGTTCCTGCAGTACCATGTATGTATGTTCTCCTCTAATGATCAGACTTGCCCTGACATAACCCCCCCTGCACAGCCATTCACTGGGAAGACTAGTATATTGCTGTTTCTCCTCCCCTAGCTTGTATGCAGCTGAGCACAGGGTATGTGATCACTTATAAAAAAATAGAAAAAAAAAGTATTTATAATTATTTTTATATCGATACATACGTGTTTTGCCTTTCATTTCTATTCTAAACTGAATGGGTTGTTTTACAAGGTGAGGGTTTACAGCGGATCTTCAACTTCCCACTCCCTCCCCCTTTTTTTTTAACCCGTTTACTTTGTGGTGGGTCCTCCACAGTTCACATACTCACCCGCACAGTGGATCTCTCCAGCTAACGCTTGGGTCCCACCATAATTGCCGCTTGGGTTGCCACCATAATTGTGTCTGATGTCATCGGAAAGCTCGCTGGCTCGTCCAGATTTAGACAGTGAGCTTCTCAATGACAATGAAGCACTGCTAGACCAGCCCCCCACCCACCCTCTGTCTCTTCTGTGAATGGAACACTAAGGCCTCCTGGGATATCTGATGTTCTGATGTATGTACATGCCACAGGAGGCACAACGGGCACAGTAAATGTCATGATGAAGTCTTGTGATATAACACGTAGGATGGAAGCGTGGTGACGTCATTTTTAGTACGAACGGCAGCCGCCATCTTGGTACTCCCAACTAAATACACCTGTCTGCAGTTGCAGTTGCATTGCTTTTGCCTGTATGGGTCTGCAGACCCCAATTTTTAATATCAGTAGTTACTCTGTGTATTTTTTACAATAAATCTTTTTACTACATAATCGGACGTTTTCTTGTTTCATCTTCCATGTGGTGAAAGAGGAGAAAGAAATCTATGGCCATATCCTTGTAAGGACATCTGATTTATGCCTGTGAGTGCTTGCCTTCTTCACCAGAGAGGAGTCCTTGTTTGTTTACTACCGAGGTCCACTCTTATTGAGATCCTGGTTTAAGTGATTTATGCCTTTTGACCCCTGGTGGGTCGCAGTCTGAAGGGAAGGTGAGCTCGCAGGCTAGCTGGTGGAGGATTGTTTGTTTGCAGTGACCACTGGATGTCTCACGGCTTGTGCTGAAGATTCACTGTGTCTGTTGTTTTGGGGACTATTATATTAATTCTGGGATTTATTTACTGTCATGTTTTGTTCATTTTTCATATATATATATATATATACATATACAGTATCTCACAGAAGTGAGTACACACCTCACATTTTTGTAAATATTTTATTCTATCTTTTCATGTGACAACACTGGAGAAATGACACTTTGCTACAATGTAAAGTAGTGAGTGTACAGCTTGTATAACAGTGTAGATTTGCTGTCCCCTCAAAATAACTCAACACACAGCCATTAATGTCTAAATCGCTGGCAACAAAAGTGAGTACACCCCTAAGTGAAAATGTCCAAATTGGGCCCAAAGTGTCAATATTTAGTGTGGCCGCCATTATTTTTCAGCACTGCCTTAACCCTCTTGGGAATGGAGTTCACCAGAGCTTCACAGGTTGCCACTGGAGTCCTCTTCCACTCTTCCATGACGACATCACAGAGCTGGTGGATATTAGAGACCTTGCGTTCCTCCACCTTCCATTTGAGGATGCCCCGCAGAGGTTCAATAGGGTTTAGGTCTGGAGACATGCTTGGCCAGTCCATCAGCTTTACCCTCAGCTTCTTTAGAAAGGCAGTGGTCGTCTTGGAGGTGTGTTTGGGGTCGTTATCATGTTGGAATACTACCCTGCGGCCCAGTCTCCGAAGGGAGGGGATCATGCTCTGCTTCAGTATGTCGCAGTACATGTTGGCATTCATGGTTCCCTCAATGAACTCATGCAGCCCCAGAACATGACAATCCCACCACCATGCTTGACTGTAGGCAAGACACACTTGTCCTTGTACTTCTCACCTGGTTGCCGCCATACACGCTTGACACCATCTGAACCAAATCAGTTTATCTTGGTCTCATCAGACCACAGGACATGGTTCCAGTAATCCATGTCCTTAGTCTGCTTGTCTTCAGCAAACTGTTTGTGGGCTTTCTTGTGCATCATCTTTAGAAGAGGCTTCCTTCTGGGACAAGAGCCATGCAGACCAATTTGATGCAGTGTGCGGAGTATGGTCTGAGCACTGACAGGCTGCCCCCCCCACCCCTTCAACCTCTGCAGCAATGCTGGCAGCACTCATATGTCTATTTTCCAAAGACAACTTCTGGATATGACGCTGAACACGTGCACTCAACTTCTTTGGTCGACCATGGCGAGGCCTGTTCTGAGTGGAACCTGTCCTGTTAAACCGCTGTATGGTCTTGGCTACCATGCTGCAGCTCAGTTTCAGGGTCTTGGCAATCTTCTTATAGCCTAGGTCATCTTTATGTAGAGCAATGATTCTTTTTTCCAGATCCTCAGAGAGTTCTTTGCCATGAGGTGCTATGTGGAACTTCCAGTGACCAGTATGAGAGAGTGAGAGTGATAACACCAAATTTAACACACCTGCTCCCCATTCACACCTTAGACCTTGTAACACTAACGAGTCACATGACACCTGGGAGGGAAAATGGCTAATTGGGTCCAATTTGGACATTTTCACTTAGGGGTGTACTCACTTTTGTTGTCAGCAGTTTAGACATTAATGGCTGTGTATTGAGTTATTTTGAGGGGACAGCAAATTTACAGTTATACAAGCTGTACACTCACTACGTCACATTGTAGCAAAGTGTCATTTCTTCAGTGTTGTCACGAAAAGATAGAATAAAATATTTACATAAATGCGAGGGGTGTACTCACTTCTGGGAGATACTGTATTTACTTAGATATATTTGTTGATCACTCATTCACTTGTTTATCACTCATCATCTGATTACACTTTGTGGCTATGTGGATGATTTACTGTTTACAATAATTATTTTTGGCCTCATTTTTACACTTGTTGCTGTTTTATCGCTTTTTTATCTTTACATTTGGGGATGGGGTATATTTTATTTTTATTTTCCTCTTAATACTTCATTACATTTATCTGTTTATTGTTTATTTATCTATGCACTGAGTAGCGCAGCACCAATCCATCATTCTTTTTTTGCTTTCACTATTCAAAGTATAGGTAGGTGTCTGCGGCCAGGATTGTTCCTTCTTAACTCTATGGCAAAACTTGCTTTCAGTGGGCAGCACCACCACTGAACGTGATTAATCCAGCTCTATGGGGCCGCCCTGCAACCACCTCACAATTGCAGGGTGCAGAATTTCAAATCAGGCGGTGAGGACATGACACCTCTGAAAAGCAATCCGAGCGTGGATTGCTTTTCAGAGGAGTGGCAGTCTCCACCCCTGCTGTGTTTTTCTGCCTCTCTGTTATGTCCTCTGTGAGTTCCCGAACCTCTATTTTTCCCCCTCACTTCTGCTTGTTTGGAATGATCAGTGCATGTTAGCCATGTACACTGCTGTGTACACATTCCATAGTCTACAGGTGAAAATCGAAAAATTAGAATATCGTGAAAAAGTTCATTTATTTCAGTAATGCAACTTAAAAGGTGAAACTAATATATGAGAGAGACTCATTACATGCAAAGCAAGATAGTGCAAGCCGTGATTTGTCATATTTATGATGATTATGGCTTACAGCTCATGAAAACCCCAAATCCACAATCTCAGAAAATTAGAATATTGTGAAAAGGTGCAATATTCTAGGCTCAAAGTGTCCCACTCTAATCAGCTAATTAAGCCATAACACCTGCAAAGGGTTCCTGAGCCTTTAAATGGTCTCTCAGTCTGGTTCAGTAGGAATCACAATCATGGGAAAGACTGCTGACCTTACAGTTGTGCAGAAAACTATCATTAACACCCTCCATAAGGAGGGAAAGCCTCAAAAGGAAATTGCAAAAGAAGTTGGATGTTCTCAAAGTGCTGAATCAAAGCACATTAATAGAAAGTTATGTGGAAGGGAAAAGTGTGGAAGAAAAAGGTGCACAAGCAGCAGGGATGACTGCAGCCTGGAGAGGATTGTCAGGAAAAGGCCATTCAAAAGTGTTGGGGACTTTCACAAGGAGTGGACTGAGGCTGGAGTCAGTGCATCAAGAGCCACCACACACAGACGGATCCTGGACATGGGCTTCAAATGTCATATTCCTCTTGTCAAGCCGCTCCTGCACAACAAACGTCAGAAGCGTCTTACCTGGGCTAAAGAAAAACAGACCTGGTCTGTTGCTCAGTGGTCCAAAGTCCTCTTTTCTGATGAGAGCAACTTTTGCATCTCATTTGGAAACCAAGGACCCAGAGTATGGAGGAAGAATGGAGAGGCACACACTGCAAGATGCTTGAAGTCCAGTGTGAAGTTTCCACAGTCTGTATTGATTTGGGGAGCCATGTCATCTGCTGGTGTTAGTCCACTGTGCTTCATTAAGTCCAGGGTCAACGCAGCCGTCTGCCAGGAGATTTTGGAGCACTTTATGCTTCCTTATGCAGACAAGCTTTATGGGGATGCTGACTTCATTTTCCAGCAGGACTTGGCACCTGCCCACACTGCCAAAAGCACCAAAACCTGGTTCAATGACCGTGGGATTACTGTGCTTGATTGGCCAGCAAACTCGCCTGACCTGAACCCCATAGAGAATCTATGGGGCATTGCCAAGAGAAAGATGAGAAACATGAGACCGAACAATGAAGAAGAGCTGAAGGCCGCTATTGAAGCATCCTGGTCTTCCATAACACCTCAGCAGTGCCACAGGCTGATAGCTTCCATGCCACGCCGCATTAAGGCAGTAATTGCTGCAAAAGGGGCCCAAACCAAGTACTGAGTACATATCCATGCTTATACTTTTCAGAGGTCCGATATTGTTCTATGTACAATTCTTGTTTTATTGATTGCATGTAATATTCTAATTTTCTGAGATTGTGGATTTGGGGTTTTTATGAGCTGTAAGCCATAATCATCACAATTATGACAAATCACGGCTTGAACTATCTTGCTTTGCATGTAATGAGTCTATCTCATATATTAGTTTCACCTTTTAAGTTGCATTACTGAAATAAATTAACTTTTGCATGATATTCTAATTTTTCGAGTTTCACCTGTATAGTCCATCTCTGGAGTCATACAGTGGGACCTTGTAGCCCTCCTGTGAAGGGCCGGTTCAAACTTCACTGGGGAGCTGAATTTTCCTGCATAAGAAAACCGATGCTCGCTCCATCATACTTCCTTGCAGCTGTCAGCTGTGTGGAAAAATCCAACATGGCTGCAATTTTCCACCCTACAGGCCTCTACCCACAGACTACCCGTGGAACATTTATCTCTGGTTTTGTGAACTTACCCTATGGCATTGTGTGGCCAGGGGGTGGTAGAATCAAAAGGCTGAGCTGTGGTTTCACTGCCCCCCAACCACCCACCTGAAATTTAAACAGGCACAGATGCCAGGGCAAAAATTAAAGAACTTCATGAATGCTTTTTTTCTCCCATGCAGTGAGGCTGTGCCTGCGCTGCATGGGTTTATTTATTTATTGCAGGTATTTATATAGTCCCGGTTAACTGCTTTTTTTGTCCAGGGGCACACTGAAAGCCTATACTTACCAGATCCAATGATTCTCAAGGAAACTGTGCTCCCCCACGTCCAGTGGTGGACCATTCCTCATGTCCAGAGGTGGTCTATGGGCGTGATGATGCCAGGAATAGTCCATACACAAGACCACTGGTGTGCGGGGGGGGCAGCAGTGTGAGGTCTTGTGTTTGGAGGATTAGGTAAGTATATCTCTGCTCTCCTAGACAAAAACCCCACAGCCTCGGAGAAATGAAAAATGCCCATTGTTTGTCTTTAAGCAGCACGGTGCATTTGGTGGGCAGTACCGCTGCTGGGAACGACCCATACAAGTCTGTGGGTGGGTTGCCCCATCGACCATGTGAAAGCACACTTTTGCAGTGCAGTAGTGTGGCATTTACAGGGTTAAATTGGGTCTTGAGATGTCTATGGCCTCCTCACTGCCCAGATTGCTTTTCAGAGGGATAGTAAGGGCTGTTCCATGCCAATGAGCCTCTGCAGGAAGTCCTGTCACAGCAGCAATAATACGGGGTGTGTGGGGGAGGCAGCTGAGGTGACAAGACACTACAATCGATTTTATAGCATAGGTTAGTGTGACTTTACACCGTGTGCAGTGTCAGCGCCGTCTGTGCGCTGTGTGCCGTCTGTGTGCCGCCTGTGCGCCGCCTGTGCGCCCGGCACTGCTCGCCCTACATGAACTTTCCTCTCACTGACTTCTCTATCACACCCGCCGCTTCTCCCTATACATTCCCCAGAAGGGGAAGAGGGCGGGGAAAACAAGTGTAGGCGGGGCCAGCTTGGAGAAGTGCAGAGGCTCCGCCCAAGCCGCTGACCCTTGTCAGTACCCCAAGCCGTGTCGCCCAGTCCCCCTGAGTGCGGCGGATGATGAGGGGGCGGAGCCTGGCGGGGAAAGGTTGGTCCAGGGACTTTGCTACGTGTCTGGCCGGCTATAATACCTCCGCTGTGGAGCGAGCTTCACCAGACCGGGCTCCTCCGTGTACCGACTCATCGCACCGAACAGCAGCATGTCCAAGCCGGTAGGGAACTTTCTCTATCTCCTCCTCTGTACTGAGCGCACTGCTCCTCTATGTCTTATACAGGAGTTCAATGATTGCCCCTCTGTGTCCTATACAGGAGTTCAATGATTGCCCCTCTGTGTCCTATACAGGAGTTCAATGATTGCCCCTCTGTGTCCTATACAGGAGTTCAATGATTGCCCCTCTGTGTCCTATACAGGAGTTCAATGATTGCCCCTCTGTGTCTTATACAGGAGTTCAATGATTGCCCCTCTGTGTCCTGTACAGGAGTTCAATGATTGCCCCTCTGTGTCCTATACAGGAGTTCAATGATTGCCCCTCTGTGTCCTATACAGGAGTTCAATGATTGCCCCTCTGTGTCCTATACAGGAGTTCAATGATTGCCCCTCTGTGTCCTATACAGGAGTTCAATGATTGCCCCTCTGTGTCCTATACAGGAGTTCAATGATTGCCCCTCTGTGTCCTATACAGGAGTTCAATGATTGCCCCTCTGTGTCCTATACAGGAGTTCAATGATTGCCCCTCTGTGTCCTATACAGGAGTTCAATGATTGCCCCTCTGTGTCCTGTACAGGAGTTCAATGATTGCCCCTCTGTGTCCTGTACAGGAGTTCAATGATTGCCCCTCTGTGTCCTGTACAGGAGTTCAATGATTGCCCCTCTGTGTCCTGTACAGGAGTTCAATGATTGCCCCTCTGTGTCCTGTACAGGAGTTCAATGATTGCCCCTCTGTGTCCTGTACAGGAGTTCAATGATTGCCCCTCTGTGTCCTGTACAGGAGTTCAATGATTGCCCCTCTGTGTCCTGTACAGGAGTTCAATGATTGCCCCTCTGTGTCCTGTACAGGAGTTCAATGATTGCCCCTCTGTGTCCTGTACAGGAGTTCAATGATTGCCCCTCTGTGTCCTGTACAGGAGTTCAATGATTGCCCCTCTGTGTCCTGTACAGGAGTTCAATGATTGCCCCTCTGTGTCCTGTACACGAGTTCAATGATTGCCCCTCTGTGTCCTGTACACGAGTTCAATGATTGCCCCTCTGTGTCCTGTACACGAGTTCAATGATTGCCCCTCTGTGTCCTGTACACGAGTTCAATGATTGACAGCTCTGATCCAGGAGGTGCTGCAGCAGACCAATGTCATGGTCACCATACACACTTCAATAAATGATCTATTTAGTTGCTGATCAATCTGTCCCCATAGGAATAATTGATCAGTAGTCCACAACACATTAATTGCTATGGGGACGTAGATTTTGTTCAATAGTTGGAAGATACAATTGTAAATTATCAATCACATCTCTGTTTCCATCATGTTCTCTCATATTCTGATTGAATTAAAATCATATTCATGAACCAAGTATTTCAACGCTGCCGAGCGATGCTAAACTGTCAATCCTATTCCTTCCTGGCTGATGGACGCAGTCTGATTGAATCTGATCTAAATTGACTGGAGATGATTTATAAACTAACCACAACCCGTGTGTGAATTTGCTTGTATGCTGATTTTGTTGTGTTGATGGAGTTGTACATTGATTGTATAGTAACATCTATGTGTGTGTGGTCACCCCAACCTTTCATGTGGCTCCCTGGGATAGGATGTAAAACTTGTACTGACAGTCCGAGATACCATCCTGCCAGTATGCCTGGGACTCTGCAGCCCCACATTTCCACATTTCCACATTTCTGTTCTTATTTTATAGATCTGATCTGAAATTGTAAGGACTTCATGCATACAGAGCTTTAAATAGGCCTTTTTGTTTTTTTTTTCTTTAGCCTTTAAAAGCTCATCTATGTTAGTTATGTTAGAGTTCAGGAGAGGAGCATTTGGGCAGAAAAAAACGCTATATGTGCTTAAACGCATGTAAACGCCGATAGACGCGTTTAGCGCATGAGTGTTCACTCCAGTGGCCAGAATAAATGAATATACTGCCCAATAATCTTCAACGCTCAAGCACTTGATGCTCCTAAAAACGTGTGCAGTAAGCAGTTTTTTTCTTTAAAGCGGAGTTCCAGCTGAAAAAATAAAAAAAAGTCAGCAGCTACAAAAACTGTAGCTGCTGACATTTACAATACAGATACTTACTTGTCCCTCAGTCCAGGGGTGTCTTCACCACCGCTGGTTTCACTGGCTGACTTTTCTCCCTGGCGCCGGCATGTTCAGTGCGGGCACCTGGCTGTGACAGCTTGCGGCTTCATAGCCGGGTGCCCACTGCGCATGCGTGAGAAGCGTTGCGCTTTGTGAATGGCCCCGTAGTGTTCTGGGACCTGTCACGTGTCTCAGAAGACTACAGGGAGGGAGGGGGAGAGGACAAGTTCTGGTTCCGATCGCAGTGGAAATACCTTTTTAAATACCCCCCCCACCCCGTTTCCCAAAAGTGTCAATCCTTAATGGGGAGCGGGGGACAAATACTTAAAGTGGAACTTCCCCTTTTGGGTGGAACTACCCTTTAAGCTGCTTTTTCCTGCCAGGAGTAAGGTTGGCCATACATTATACAATTTTCTTGTTAGATTTACCAAAACCATATAATATGATGTGAAACTTAAACACTTTCAATTTGTATGCAATCAGACAGGTCCTTGCACTACACAGATGAAGGTAAATTTAAAGGAAATTAGACAAAAAAAATGGTATAATGTATGGCCAGCTTTAAAGGGGTTCAGGGTAGAAATTCAAATGCCCTGTGTGCATAAGCCCTAAGCCATCTGTGAGGCTATGGTAGTAGTCCAGGATCTTTCCCCACCATGGTGTGTGGGTAGTAATTAAAGTGTATGTAAACCCGCACCTTATAAAACCACTCATTCAGTTTACAATAGTAATGAAAGGTAACACATTTATGAGAGATATAATAAAAAAAAAAAAAAAAAAAAAAAAAAAAGATCAACACCCCCCCCCCCATCCTTTTTTTTTTTTTTTTTTTTTTTTTTCCAATAAGTGACCACATTACCTTGGTTCTCAGCTGCAAAGGAGGTGGGGGAGGAGAAACAGCTACACACTGATCGCCTTAGTTTGTGTGTGTGGGGGGGAGTACATGGAACAACAGGCAGATATCTGGAATATGAAATGTTGGGTTCACATATTCTTGAAAGTGGAACTGAAGGCATTTTACAAAGAAATTGGGAGCAGGCACGCTGTTAATCACAAAAGAGACATGCAATGTCTCTTCAATAAAATCCACCTACCTCCTGCTCCGAGTCTTGTGCGGGATGAAAGCTGAGCTGCGCATGCACAGCTCAGCTTGCTTCACCAACACGTTCCCTATGCGCCAGGATGACTGACGTCTGCGCATGCAGTTTTGTCATTCTGTGCTGGCCAATGAAGGTGCCTGAAGGCTGACCTCTGGGAGAAGATGCTGGCAAAGGACCTCTCATCGTCTTCAGACCTCATAGATTAGCATAGTTAGGTTTGTTTTTTTCCATTCAGTCAGCGGGCTGAATGGGGAAAAAAACAAACCGATTTACAGATTCCTCCTCCATCCACACAAACGCAGTGAATGGAGGATTGTGCTCCAATGGGACATTATAGTCTGACAGCGAGACCTGCCAATTAGGGCCAGATTTAGCGCGGGGGGGGGGGGGGGGGGGAGCTGGGGCACTTCAGGTTAGAGGGGCCCCTTTATATACAGAGATGGTTTACTTTCTCAATGACAGTCACACATTTTTAAAATGAATGATAAAACATCATTCTGAGGTCATGCATGCACACACAAGCTGTCATAGCTGTTATGTGTGGTGCACTTGAGCCACCAAAATTTGGTTTTAAAAATGATACAATATACCAGTCCAGAGTGAAAACTTTTACAGATGATGGCCAGCAAAATATTACTTCACAAGATACATTTAGTAAAAGAAGGTACAGTGGATTTAAAAAGCCTACACACCCCTGTTAAAATGTCAGGTTTCTGTGATGTAAAAAAATGAGACAAAGATAAATCATTTCAGAACTTTTTCCACCTTTAGGCTAGGCTCATACTATTGCGGTGCGGTACATCGCATGTGATTCGTGCCGCAACCGCACTGCATTCCTGTGTAAATTACATGCGATTTGTGTGAGGTGAGATTGGAGCCATACATGATGTATGGCTCAGATTGCACTGCACCCACACCAAAAAGGTGCAGGACCCTTTTTTGGGTCCGCACTAGAATCAGATCGCATGGGTATTCACGCCTATGCGATCTAATTCTGCACATCGCACCGTGTTTTGCGGACCGATTTCGACGTGTTGTTAACATACATACCCGCATCGGTTCGCATGAACGGGGTATGATTCTGATACGGTGCAGAGTTCGCACAGAAAACACTGCAAATTCCGCACTGCATCAGTTTGAACCCAGCCTGAATATAACCTATAAACTGTAGAACTCAGTTGAACAACAAACTGAAATCTTTTAGGTGGAGGGAAAACTAAAATAATATGGTTGCATAACTGTGCACACCCTTAAACTAATACGTTGTTGAAGCACTTTTTGATTTTATTCCAGCATTCAGTCTTTTTGGGTATGAGTCTATAAGCATGGCACATCTTGACTTGGCAATATTTGCCCACTTTTCCTTGCAAATACACTCCAAATGTGTTAGATTGCGAGGGCATCTCCTGTGCACAGCCCTCTTCAGACCACCCCATGGATTTTCAATCAGATTTAGGTCTGGGCTCTGGCTGAGCCATTCTGAAACTTTAATCTTTTGGTGAAGCCATTCCTTTTGTTGATTTGGATGTATGCTTTGGGTCGTTGTCATGCTCAAAGATGAAGTTCCTCTTCATGTTCACCTTTCTAGCAGAGGCCTGAAGGTTTTGTGCCATTATTGACTGGTATTTGGAACTGTTCATAATTCCCTCTACCTTGACTAAGGCCCCAGTTCCAACTGAAGAAAAACAGACCCAAACCATGATGCTGCCACCACCATGCTTCATTGTGGGTATGGTGTTCTTTTGGTGATATGCAGTGTTGTTTTTGCGCCAACATATCTTTTTGAATTATGGCCAAAAAGTTCAACCTTGGTTTTATCAGACCATAACACATTTCCCCATATGCTTTTGGGAGATTTCAGATGTGTTTTTGCTAAATTTAGCTGGGCCTGGTTGTTTTTCTTCGTAAGAAAAGGCTTCCATCTTGCCACTCTACCCCATAGCCCAGACATATGAAGAATACGGAAGATTGTTTTCACATGTACCACACAGCCAGTACTTGCCAGATATTCCTGCAGCTCCTTTAATGTTGCTGTAGACCTCTTGGCAGCGTCCCAGACCAGTTTTCTTCTTATCTTTTCATCAGTTTTGGAGGGACGTCCAGTTCTTAGTCACTGTCACGCCATATTTTCTCCACTTGATGATGACGACTATCTTCATTGTGTTCCATGATATATCAAATCTCTTGGAAATTCTTTTGTACCCTTCTCCCGACTGATACCTTTTAATAATGAGATGCTTTGGAAGCTCTCTGCGGACCATGGCTTTTGCTGTAGGATGCAACTAAGAAAATGTCAGGAAAGACCTACTAGAACAGCTGATCTTCATTTGGGGTTAATCAGAGGCGCTTTAAATGATGGCAGGTATGTGCTGACTCCCATTTAACATGATTTTGAATGTGATTGCTTAATTCTGAACACAGCTACAACCCAGGTGTGCAACCACATTATTTTATTTTTTTGTATGTTTTTGAAAAACGCTAAAAACTGCAAATGCGGAAAAACGCTGCTAAACGCTAATGCAAAAATGCTAAATATAGCTGAAAAACTCCAAGTTTTTAACGTGAGTTTACACAGCTAACGTTATCAAGGTGTTTAGTGTGCATGAGGACTAAAGGTAGAAAAAGTTGTGAAATTATTAATCTTTGTCTCATTTTTTACATAACAGAAACCTGGCACTTTAACAGGAGTGTGTAGACTTTTTATATCCACTGTATTTTTTTAAATTATACATTTTATATTATTTTATTATTATTTTCCAACATGTCCCTTCAACAGAACTCCATCAAATGATTGACTTCTGAGGAGCGGGGATGGCCACACATGTTTGAAATTGGTCCAATTCGATCAGAGTATGGCCAACTTTAGTTCATCCTTAGGAATGTTTGTCTCTACTGGCACACTTTGAAAATCAACAGTCATGTTTGGTTCACCATACACATCACAATCTGACTAAACAATCTCTGTACAATCAACTTTAGGCTGCATTCACACCTGAGCAATTTTCAAGCAATTTATTTTAAAATTTTTAGGTAGTAGTTAGCCCACCTTGGCTGCAGGGGAGAGGAGTGCTCAATAACCTCTAGTAAAGCCTGAAGTGGTGATGTCACCCATAGACTTCAATGGCCCATGCATTGTGAACGCTCCCTCCTCTCCACTGCCACTGTGCTGACTGGCAGAGGTGAATCAAATCATGTGACTGGACCAGAGTGTCCTGAAAGTAGGAAGCATCTTTCTTACACAAGTTGGTTAGCATAGGTGTTGGGGAGGAAAGGGGTGGGGGTATTTTTTGTGTTTGTTTTGGGTAGAGTATGGAATGGAAGAGTTAGAACTTCTATGGGGTTTTTGCTTTTGATGCCTCTCAATGTTGAGATGTGGGGGTTCTCCTTTCACATCCTGTCCTGGTGACCACTGGGGCTGTAAGTAAGGAGGAATCTCTGTTCAGTGAGAAAAACATGCACTATTGAAAACTTATGAAGGTCCCAACCCTTCCTCACTTTGATGCAATTTTTCTTCTGCTGTCCCTGTTGAAGATATTCATTTTGACTTCGAGGACAAGAAATGAGTGGAAGGAACATGGAAATAAAAACTTATCAAAGTTATTAAGCTAATAATACTTTCCACATTTTGCTTAAAAAATCTGTAATTCCCTAAGAAAGATTAGAACTATCGGAAAGTTTTAACAAAATTTGTATAGTGACGTTCAACATCTGTGAAACTTTTTTGGGCAACCCAGAGTGGCATATGTTAGTTTATATACAGTCAGGTCCATAAATATTGGGACATTGACACAATTCTAACATTTGTGGCTCTACACACCACCACAATGAATTTGAAATGAAACGAACAAGATGTGCTTTAACTGCAGACTGTCAGCTTTAATTTGAGGGTATTTACATCCAAATCAGGTGAACGGTGTAGGAATTACAACAGTTTGCATATATGCCTCCCACTTGTTAAGGGACCAAAAGTAATGGGACAGAATAATAATCATAAATTTACTTTCACTTTTTAATACTTGGTTGCAAATCCTTTGCAGTCAATTACAGCCTGAAGTCTGGAACGCATAGACATCACCAGACGCTGGGTTTCATCCCTGGTGATGCTCTGCCAGGCCTCTACTGCAACTGTCTTCAGTTCCTGCTTGTTCTTGGGGCATTTTCCCTTCAGTTTTGTCTTCAGCAAGTGAAATGCATGCTCAATCGGATTCAGGTCAGGTGATGGACTTGGCCATTGCATAACATTCCACTTCTTTCCCTTAAAAAACTCTTTGGTTGCTTTTGCAGTATGCTTTGGGTCATTGTCCATCTGCACTGTGAAGCGGCGTCCAATGAGTTCTGAAGCATTTGGCTGAATATGAGCAGATAATATTGCCCGAAACACTTCAGAATTCATCCTGCTGCTTTTGTCAGCAGTCACATCATCAATAAATACAAGAGAACCAGTTCCATTGGCAGCCATACATGCCCACGCCATGACACTACCACCACCATGCTTCACTGATGAGGTGGTATGCTTAGGATCATGAGCAGTTCCTTTCCTTCTCCATACTCTTCTCTTCCCATCACTCTGGTACAAGTTGATCTTGGTCTCATCTGTCCATAGGAGGTTGTTCCAGAACTGTGAAGGCTTTTTTAGATGTCGTTTGGCAAACTGTAATCTGACCTTCCTGTTTTTGAGGCTCACCAATGGTTTACATCTTGTGGTGAACCCTCTGTATTCACTCTGGTGAAGTCTTCTCTTGATTGGTGACTTTGACACACATACACCTACCTCCTGGAGAGTGTTCTTGACCTGGCCAGCTGTTGTGAAGGGTGTTTTCTTCACCAGGGAAAGAATTCTTCCGTCATCCACCACAGTTGTTTTCCGTGGTCTTCTGGGTCTTTTGGTGTTGCTGAGCTCACCGGTGCGTTCCTTCTTTTTAAGAATGTTCCAAACAGTTGTTTAGGCCACGCCTTATGTTTTTGCTATCTCTCTGATGGGTTTGTTTTGTTTTTTTCAGCCTAATGATGGCTTGCTTCACTGATAGTGACAGCTCTTTGGATCTCATCTTGAGAGTTGACAGCAACAGATTCCAAATGCAAATAGCACACTTGAAATGAACTCTGGACTTTTTATCTGCTCATTGTAATTGGGATAATGAGGGAATAACACACACCTGGCCATGGAACAGCTGAGAAGCCAATTGTCCCATTACCTTTGGTCCCTTAACAAGTGGGAGGCACATATGCAAACTGTTGTAATTCCTACACCGTTCGCCTGATTTGGATGTAAATACCCTCAAATTAAAGCTGACAGTCTGCAGTTAAAGCACATCTTGTTAGTTTCATTTCAAATCCATTGTGGTGGTGTATAGAGCCAAAAATCTTAGAATTGTGTCCATGTCCCAATATTTATGGACCTGACTGTAGTTGTAAACCGTCATTAATCAACTTTTTCCAGGCCGCAATGCCTACAGGGTCAGAACAGATCCATTGCAGTGCAGTCAATTTCTCTGCATAGAAGAACATCAATCTAAGGACTTGTTTTGTGGCATTCACCATCTCATTATCCCCAGTTACTCCCAAGAGACACCGCATGGAATTACAAATATTAGGTAAATCAAAGTTATCTACAATAAAGTTGGCAACATGGGGTAAGAAAGGCCTACTATTATTATGTGCCCATACCATATGTATAAATACTACATCAGTGGATCCACATGACAGAATCCATGCTTTATCTCTTTTTAAATAAATGAAAAGGTGTTTAGTACTTTTGGTGTGGAAACCTCATGAGTCACTTTGTCCCTAGAATAGATGACCATGTCCAAATAAGTAGATAATACCTCTAACCAAGACTCCTCAGAGAGGTCTTTGAGAATCACATCCTATCTATCTCTCACTCTACTGTAATCCACATTCTTCTTCAGGGTCAATAAAGCATAGTATCAGGAGGTCAATTTAGACCGGTTTGGTGTCATAAGGAACCTTTCCAGTTCAGATTTTTTAAAATTGCCTCCTGGACCTAAACTGTTTAGCAGCCATATCCTTCAGCTGAATATATTGAAATAACCAAGAAGAGGGGACTCCATATTCAATTTGCAAGTCCTTCAAAGGTGTTACCCTGATATAACTGATGAGCATATGTAATACCATATCTCTTCCACTGATGGCTACCTTCTACTTTTATAAAGCTCCTACAGCTGTGGATTAAACCATAGTGGAGCATTTGGTGATTGGTCCAAAGGGACATCCTCTGTAAATTTGGAAGCAAAAGAAGAAAATTTCCAGGGCAGTTGGAGTATCCCCAAACCTCATATCTAGGAAACGCTCGCCTATAAAGTAAATTAAGTAAGATTTCATAAGAGGAGGCCAATGCAGCTTCTGTTGCTTGCTGTTGCCATCTTGTTCAGGGTTGAGATTATCACCAATGTTTTAAGACAAGTTGGGAAGATGTTACGTCTTTAAGCAGTGATTTTGTGCATACAGTAAGCCTGTTACAAGTGTGTTTGTTTAAGTGTACGTAAAACTAAAGGGACACAGAAGAACAAGGTGTTCTAACAGCAAATGGGTACCACCATCTGCAGAACATTGCAGTGTTTGCTCCACACTGTGTCTGCATTTGTAAAATATAGCCAGTGGTGTGCACTGACCTTTCAAATGTTCTCTGCGTACTGCTATAGTGAACGCGCTGGCATAGCAGGCGCGCTCTTTCACATGAATAGGTCATGTGACCAGCACAATCCCCCCCAGCACAACAAGTTCTTAGCCACAGTATGACCACACTGATTTAAAAATGAGGCCCATGGAGTTATCCAAGTCTTCTTTTCAACTTTCTTACCCTTTGTATAACGTGCTATGTCTAGTTCAGCATCTTAGCAGTTTATAAGTAAGTGGGTAACGATCTGGAAGGTCAGAGACACTGTTGAAGAATTCGGATGATGTTCACTTTGTCTGAGCTTGTCTCTATTCCCTGTCCATTCACCACTCCATTGGGTCCCCCAAAACCATCCTAAGCCATTAACATAGGACAGGATTGAGCCATTGATTCATACTGTGTATACCAAATTCTGACCCTACCTTCTTAATGTTGCATTAATAAGTGAGATTTCTAAGACAGGTACTTTTCTACTTTTTAAATTGTCCAGTTTTGGTGCTCTTATACCCACTGTTGTCTCATCTGCCTGTTATTATTTGGAAGAAGTAGAAACCAGCTTTGATTTCTTCTGCTATTGACCATTCTCTTCAAGTTGTAAGAAGAAATTGCCTCTAACTGGACGTTCTTTCTTCTCCGTATCCTCAAGAGACTGTAGTGCATCCAAGGTCAACCGTTTCTGAGGGGCAGCAGCAACCACATCTGGTACCAACATGTCTGCCTGGTTTATACATTGCGTTGTATTTGCGTGATTTACTGTTTGACTACTGACTTTAGCAAGCAGGTGTCCTTTTTAAAGTGATAACTGTGTATAAATATTTAAGACAATGCAGTCACAGGTCTCTGGCTTACTTGAGGTCAGTATGACCAAACTTCAGGACAAGTTGCTCTAGATGCAGAACATCCAGGCAGGTCAAGTCTTGATCAAAATGGGTAAAGTAACAATGCTACACTCCATACACCCTTCAAATACGCTTAATAGTAGAGTAAAGCTGACTGTAAGCATATTTGAGGCATGACATTATAATTATGGTTCCATAATTGATATCCCACTTATACAGCATTTCCAACATTCTACCTAGAGAAAGTCAAATAAATAAATAACCCTGTGTCTTATCCTGCTGAAAATGCTAGTTCTCAGGTTTTTTTGGTTTTCCAGTAGCTAAAAATCTATAAGTTGTGGACCTGGTACAATTATACTGATGACCGGTTTTTAAGCGGCTTTACTGGCTACATGCTTGTTCTGTGACAGTGACTTCGAAATAATTTTACCCAGAGACATTTGGGCAACTAGGAGTTAAACCAAGGCACCCTACACATATGAGCTTTCTTTTAAGAGGTATTAAAATCAAGACCAAAAATGTAATATATGCCAATCCTTAGATGTGGTAGCTGCATTTAGTTTTCTTTTTCCCTCTGTTGTCAACTGGTGATCTGACCATTAACACACCTTCTGTATTAGAATGCACCCACTCTGGATGAAAGAGCACAGGGGCACATTTGGGCCGCAGCATTGTCAGCCTGGGGGGAAAGGAGTGTTAGATGTACTAGCAGATTTAAATGCACTAAAAATTTGCAGTTAGTCTTCAGCTAACACTTTAAAAGCAGTTACAGCACCATGTCCACTGTACTGACAAAGCATCTTCCATTCCCTTTCATTATTCATATTTTTGATTGACAAGTGGAAAAATGTAGGTTTTTGGGTACTTCGGCTGCTTACGTTATATGCATATCTTCTAAAGATAGATGGTATTTTTTGTGGTAGCCACCCATTAAAATACATCTACAATACATAAAAATAATCTTGCTGTTAATGGTATGAACTCATTTCACTTGTCAGTTTTACGGTCCCTTGCCATGTGTCTGTATTTACTTGTTGGGGTTGTCACAAACATGGACACACAGATATGGAGCTGCACACAAGGTGGAGTACAGGGCCACCCATTTGTGGTATTTCACAATCCTGAAAACCATAGGCTGTGACTTGGCATTTTTTTTACATGTAGGGGCTGATTTACTAAAGGCAAATAGGCTGTTTATAATGAATATCCAATCACATGCAAGGAAAAAAACAGTTTTTTGGTTGCACAAGATTGGTTGATGGAATTCAGCAGTGGTTCACCACATTTGCTAAACTATGGGAAAAGTTAATAATGCAAAGTAAAGGGAAAATTCCTACGCAAAGCATACAGCCTATTTGCCTTTAGTAAATCAACTCCATAGTGTATGACCCGAAAGCAAGTGTGTGTGTGTGTGTATTTATTAAAGGTACATGTATAGCTCTGTCAATTTACGCAGCGCTTTACATATATATATTCTACATTCACATCAGTCCCTAACCCTCAAGGGGCGTACAATCTAATGTGTGTGTATATATGTGTATGTGTGTGTGTGTGTGTGTATGAATGTATGAATGTATGTGTATATATATATATATATATATATATATATATATATATATATATATATATATACATACAGTGGGGATCGAAAGTTTGGGCACCCCAGCTAAAAATTTGTATTAATGTGCATAAAGAAGCCAAGGAAAGATGGAAAAATCTCCAAAAGGCATCAAATTACAGATTAGACATTCTTATAATATGTCAACAAAAGTTAGATTTTATTTCCATCATTTACACTTTCAAAATAACAGAAAACAAAAAAGTGGCATCTGCAACAGTTTGGGCATCCTGCAGAATTTATAGCATGCACTGCCCCCTTTGCCAAGCTGAGACCTGCCAGTGTCATGGATTGTTCTCAATCATCGTCTGGGAAGACCAGGTGATGTCAATCTCAAAGGTTTTAAATGCCCAGACTCATCTGACCTTGCTCCAACAATCAGCACCATGGGTTCTTCTAAGCAGTTGTCTAGAAAACTGAAACTGAAAATAGTTGACACTCACAAAGCTGGAGAAGGCTGTAAGAAGATAGCAAAGCGGTTTCAGATGTCAATATCCTCTGTTCGGAATGTAATTAGGAAATGGTAGTCATCAGGAACAGTGGAAGTTAAAGCAAGATCTGGAAGACCAAGAAAAATATCAGACAGAACAGCTCGCAGGATTGTGAGAAAAACAATTCAAAACCCACGTTTGTCTGCACGATCCCTCCAGAAAGATCTGGCAGACACTGGAGTTGTGGTACACTATTCCACTATAAAGAGATACTTGTACAAATATGGTCTTCATGGAAGAGTCATCAGAAGAAAACCTCTTCTACGTCCTCACCACAAAAATCATTGTTTGAACTTTGCAAATGAACATATAGACAAGCCTGATGCATTTTGGAAACCAGTTCTGTGGACCGATGAGGTTAAAATTGAACTTTTTGGCCGGAATGAGCAAAGGTACGTTTGGAGAAGAAGGGGCACAGAATTTAATGAAAAGAACCTCTGTCCAACTGTTAAGCATGGGGTTGGATCAATCATGCTTTGGGGTTGTGTTGCAGCCAGTGGCACAGGGAACATCTCACGAGTAGAAGGAAAAAATGGATTCAATAAAATTTCAGCAAATTTTGGATGGTAACTTGATGCCATCTGTGAAAAAGCTGAAGTTAAAGAGAGGATGGCTTCTACAAATGGATAATGATCCTAAACACACCTCGAAATCCACGGGGGATTACATCAAGAGGCTTAAACTGAAGGTTTTGCCATGGCCTTCACAATCTCCTGACCTCAACATAATTGAAAATCTATGGATAGCCCTTAAAAGAGCAGTGCGTGACAGACAGCCCAGAAATCTCAAAGAACTGGAAGACTTTTGTAAGGAAGAATGGGCAAAGATACCTCAAACAAGAATTGAAAGACTCTTGGCTGGCTACAAAAAGCGTTTACAAGCTGTGATACTTTCCAAAGGGGGCAGTACAAGATATTAACTCTGCAGGGTGCCCAAACTTTTGCAGACGCCATTTTTTTGTTTTCTGTTATTTTGAAAGTGTAAATGATGGAAATAAAATCTAACTTTTGTTGACATATTATAAGAATGTCTAATCTGTAATTTGATGCCTTTTGGAGATTTTTCCATCTTTCCTTGGCTTCTTTATGCACATTAAAACAAATTTTTAGCTGGGGTGCCCAAACGTTCGATCCCCACTGTATATATATTACATATTACACACAGTATGTATGCGTATGTATACATACATACATACATACATACATACACAGTGTGTGTTTGTATAACACTAGTTCAAGCTCTCCAGCAGAAGGTATCCGTTTACATGGATGAAACCATCCATTTTCACTGGCAGGGAAGATTAATATGATCAGCTTTCATTTATTAATGTAAAAGGTTTATCCCAAAAGGAAAAAACTGTTTGCTGTAACTCAGCGGTTCTTAACTTGTGGGTCGCGACCCCTTTGGGGGTCGAACGACCCTTTCACAGGGGTTGCCTAAGACCCATGCTTCAAGACAAAATTTATTTATTTGTAATTAGAAATAAATATTTCGCAATATATAATTATTTTTTTTGTGATTAATCGCTATGCTTTAATTATGTTCAATTTGTAACAATGAAAATACATCCTTCATATCAGATATTTACATTACGATTCATAATAGTAGCAAAATTACAGTTATGAAGTAGCAACGAAAATAATTTTATGGTTGGGGGTCACCACAACATGAGGAACTGTATTAAAGGGTCGCGGCATTAGGAAGGTTGAGAACCACTGCTGTAACTGATTATAAAGTGTGAGCTAGAGTTCAGCTTCAGTTTGTTGTTGTATTCAAATCTGCTAATACATTTAACACTCCCACCCCCCAGACTGTTAATGCTGCTGTCTGCTGTGTCCTGTGCTGCTTCTTCCACAGTGGGGTCTTACTAATACAGGAGGTGTGTTACTGGCCACCAGATGAAAAAGGGAGGAAACAACCTAAAAAAGAAAACTGATGCAGCCACCACATCTAATGATTGGTAAGCTGCAATATAATACGCTTTTGGGTGTGGGTTTAAAACCACTTTAATTTTTTTTTTTTGTTAGTATATATGAGCTTTCTATTGACCCATGAAAGAGGTGAGGACAAGTTTTTGGACATTAAAAAACCTGAGATTTTATAGGGAGAAGGATGAAAAACACTTTTTGTACATCTTTCCATCCCTAGTGACTGGAATCACCCACATCTATATACAGTGTGATGGAGGTGGATGAGTCAATGTCTGCTTGTCTACTGAGGTGACCACACTAACCAGACCTGCACTGAGTTTTTCAGGAGACCTAATTTAGCTCAGGCATTAGAATTGGAGATGCAGTATCTGGTGGGGAAGGGTGGCTTATGTAGGTGTTCTAAAGGACAGAACTTGCTTTTCCTAAAAATCTGAGTACCGTCAGGATTGCCGGATGCAATGGGAACTTTACCAAAACTTAGAAGGACTATTTGGGATCATGCGTAGTCTGGTCTGCAGATGTATAATGAAACCTTTCCTCCAGCCTGTCTATACACATGGCAGTGCTTTTCCAGAGAGGAAGTGCTGGTATGTGCGCCACATTAATACATAAGGAAATGTAGAATAATACAGAGATAATGTGTGTGCAATAGGAAACAAGGTTATTACTTTATCATATTACTAGTGGAAAGGAGTTCTTTGAAGTTAAGTTTAGGAGTGTAGTCATGGAAACTTGGTGTAGGGAATTCATAGTGGGTGACATCATGGAGGGAGTACAACTGTCTGATTACAATGAGTAAAAGATTCTTCTCTCATCTGTCACCACCTACCCATTAAATAATTTCAGCTTTAGCAATGAAGGGACATCATTCAATAGAAAAAGAACAGAGAAAGCACCCGCATAATGTAAAATCCTCAATCAATTTTATAAAAAAAAAATGTTTTGCACTCATGAAAGAACTGAATGTAAATGAATAGCTCTTAAAATCCATAATATCCAAAGTCCCTCAGACCAAAAGGCACGAATCTGTGACTTCTAAATCCTCATAACCACCTACATGGAAGAAATAGAAGAAAAATATATTTGAAACCTTTTATTTTAAAAATATTCTTCCCAAATATTTGACATATATTTGAAATGCTACCATTTGTTGCCATTATATATATATATATATATATATATATATAATCACGATTAACCTTCCAGCATGTCTTTGCAGGGAGGGAGGAAACTGGAGTACCGGGAGGAAACCCATTCAGGCACAGGGAGAACATGCAGACTGTTAATGGCTGGGGCCTGGAAATGAGATCTAGTGTGAATGATGGCACCAATCATAGGACAAAAAAGTCATTTCGTAATGAGAAAGGATCACAGAAGTGTCCATTTACAAGAGCAGTATTGGATGTTTTTTTATTAAGTGTGAGAACTCGGCAATCACATGACTGCTGTGTTCTCACCACCACTGTGAGCAGAGACTGCCGAGAGGCTGAGCCAGGGGCCGCTCCAGATCGCCGAGAGGCTGAGCCAGGGGCCGCTCCAGATCGCCGAGAGGCTGAGCCAGGGGCCGCTCCAGATCGCCGAGAGGCTGAGCCAGGGGCCGCTCCAGATCGCCGAGTGGCTGAGCCAGGTGCATTAAAGTTGGGATCTTTCCCCAGCATTCCTCTGATTCACAGGAGAAGTACAGCCAAAAGAGCTTTGGCTGTACTTCTCCTTTAATAACAAGCACCCACAATGGCCCCAGTACCCTGTTGGTTCAATGCGCTTGTTAACATTATATACTGTACCTATTTTGGCAAGTGATTCTTGTTGCGTCGCTCTTGAAAACTGCAGAGTGTATGAATAGCGCAAGCTGTACTGTTAAGAATGCTGGATAATCTAAGTGAATATTGTGTGACCATACTGTCATCAGGTAAGTGTCTGGTATTCCCATAGTCACTAGTTCAGTTCTCCATACTATTCTAAACCAACTCCAGAGAAATGACAACTGCTGACCCACTGCAGAGAACAGACAAATTTTGACAGATGGGTCATGTCCACTAGCAACTACTATGTGCATTCAAGGACGTCCCAAGGCAGGTGCGGGGGGTGCACACCGCACCGTGTAACATTGGACCCGCACCACGAAAAGGTAAATTGTAAAGCAAGCCGACGATCCCCGCAGGATGGTTCGGATCGCGCTTTGAGCATAATGGATTGGAGTCCGATCCATTATGTTCAATACGCTGATCAGATCCATTCTGCGGGAATCGTCGGAGGGGGTGTCACCAAGTGTTACCTCACCGGGTGACACCAACTTTAGGAACGCCCCTGAGTGCATTCACTGAGACAATTTACCAAAGAATTAGAATCTTCACTGAAAAAATGTGTCAATGTTCACTTCAGTTCAAATATGTGAAACGCATTTGCTACAGTGATTGTCAATTTCCACAATGGTTCATCAGATATGAAATATACATGCATTGTACCAAGCTGGACCAATGTGACTGCAATTAAGATCATACCTGGAGTTCAGCTTTAAGATTTTTATATTCTTTTGTTAATCAGCCTATTTGTTTCACTTACTGGTATTTAGTAATCGTTTTCCATACAAATTGAGCATAGTTTAGAATGTCAGGAATGTGCTGGTAAAAATGTATAGATTACATCTATAAGCTGTGTTTATAGAGTACATTAAAGCAAAAAGACATGCTGATCTATGGCCAAAATTACTTTAGGAGTAAAAAATACCTGACTGACGAGAGATAAAATGTGATTGGTTAATAATTAACACTGACCTGCCCATGTGTAGTGCTGAAATCGCATTTCAATACAATATCAACTATTACAACCCTGTGCGCTCGTTATGCTTTGTCATCACACTGCTGCTGTTTACAAGAACTTGAGAGAATGTACAGGAATACGGTGACAGCTTTCATTATCTAGATTGGCTGCATTTGTCCTCCTTGCTACTTGAAGAGGGATAAAGTGTAAACTTGACCAAAGATTTTATCATATGAGCCTGAGAATGCACTGGAACACACAAAAATGTACTATTTGATTTTACTTAATGCAGTATTGAACCCCAAACCAAAAATGTATTACATAGTTAGTCTGGCTGAAAAAAGACAAGTCCATCCAGTTAAGAAAAAAAAATAATATAAATATATCTTTTTTTTTTTTTTCCCCTTGGTTTTCACTTGGTGATCTGTAACACACCTCCTGTATTAGTGAGACACAACTCTGGAGGAATGAGCCAGGACCCAGCAGGACAGGAGCATTGTCAGTCTGGGGGGATGGTAGTGTTAAATGTACTAGCAGATTTGAATACAATAACAAATTGAAGCCAAACTCCAGTTCACACCTTTTCCTGGGTTACAGCAAACCGTTTTTTTTTTCTTTTTGAGATAAAGATTTTGCACAAATAAAGCTGATCATTTTAATCATCCCTGACAGTGTTGAATGGTCTCATTTATGCATGATACATTCTGCTGGAGACCTTGACCTTCCGAAAAACAGCACTTACAACAGAGTTACTGGCTGAATCATCAGATGAATAAATATAGAAGAAAGAAAGAAAAAAATTCACAAGCTGCAAAATATTTGCTTTTGGGCTTTATACTGCTATTTAGGGAGTATACTTCGTCACCTTTGTATGTATTTATATGTGTTTTGAACTGTGTTTTTTATTCACATTGATGTTTGTGGAGGAATACAAAGCAAAGCACAAAGTTATCCTAGACTGACCTTAAATCTGGGGAAAAAAAAAAATTAAAAGTCAGCAGCTACAAATCCTGTAGCTGCGGTCTTTTAATAAAAGGATATTTATCTTTCCAAGGATCCGGCGCCGGCATCCTAACTGTGGGAAAGTGGCTATGCTGCTTTTGGCTTCACAGCCAGCTGCCCACTGCGCATCCGCAAGGCATGCTGCGCTTTCTGAATAATCCTGCAGTCTTCTGGGACCTGTGATGTGTCCCAGAACACAGCAGGGTGAGGAGGAGGGGTTCCACTCAGGCAACCAACTAGGTACCTGCTCCCCCCAAAAAATTATATGCCAAATATGGCAAAGGGGGGAGGACATAAAAGCCAACTTCCCCTATTTGTTGAAGTTCCGCTTTAAGGCTAGGTTCATATCGGTTCGGGAAGGCGTCCAAATCTGTTCCTGTTGACCCGGGTGATTTTGAATCTCCCTAATGGGGACACGGGGCAACAATAGAAAGATAACAAGTGTTTTATTTTCTCTCACCACTTTCTGTACATTAACCAGAATTTTATGTGTGGCCTCTGTATTTTTCAAAAAGGTCGATTGATGACAGTTAATGTATGCTGGAGCTGTCAAGGAGTCTTATAATATCAGTTAGCAGGTCATACAGTCCAATGTACAGCATTATTGTATGTAAAATTCCAACGTCTACTATAGTATATCAGGAACAAGATCTAGTTATGATTCATGTGAACTGGTTGCCCGGGCTTGCAATCCAGAGATTAGAATGGATTCCAGGGAGATAGTAATATTTTATATTTTCTTTGTTCACATCAAAGGTAATTTAACTGTGAGATAGGATTTATACTAAAACTTTATTATATATATATAAAAAGAATTTTAGTATTTTAAGTGGATCCTCAAAATTAAAGTCCTCTCTTCTGCCTCCTCTCCCTTTCCCGCAAGTGCAGGAAACAAATGTTTTTTTTAGAAAGGTAAATACTCAATTACATTATTATGGCTTAATTTTTTGCATCCTTGCCAAGACAAGGATGACACACTGGGGTTTATTTACTAAAGCTGGAGAGTCCAAAATCAGACTCCCTTCTGCATAGAAACCAATCAGCTTCTAACCTCAGCTTGTTCAATGAAGCTTTGGCAATGAAACCTGGAAGTTGATTGGTTTCTATGCAGAAGTGAGTCTGATTTTGCACTCTCCAGCTTTAGTAAATAAACCCCACTGTATCTGGCTACCTCCTAGGATGTCTGTCACACTTTCCAGGAGGACGTTTGTGAGGTCTAGCTTACTTACATGTAATTCTTTGGCTCTCGGCCAGCTCCCCAAAGCACTGTGGAAGTCTGTGCACGCACAGGGGCATCTGACACATATGCAGACACGTCGTGGGTCTCTGCCAGGTTTGTGGGACCTGGCTGAGACCATGGCATTTCTGCACGTGTCAGAGCTCATTTCAAGATGACGGCATGGAAGCAGAATGGTGCAAGATGAACTTTGTAAGGCAGACAATGCTGGAGTCCATGGACTACTATAAGAAAGTTTGATTATTTTCATACAGGCACAAGTATCAGGGATTTTAAATTTCATTTTGGCTAGGTACAGTAAAGTTCCTCTTGAACCCTGGTTCACACTGATGCGGTGCAGATTTTGCAGCGTTTTATGTGTGAATTCCGCACCGCATCACAATCGTACCCCGTTCATGCGAACTGCTGCGGGTATGTATGTTAACAACACCCCAAAAGCGATCCGCAAAACACGGTGCGATGTGCAGAGTAGGATTGCATAGGTGTGAATACCCATTCGATCCGATTCTAGTGTGGACCCGAAAAAGGCTCCTGCACCTTTTTGGTGCTGGTGTGTTGCGATTAGAGCCATACATAATGTATGGCTCCAATTACACCGCACACAAATCGCATGTGATTTCCACATGAATGCGTTGTGGTCCCTCTGTGAATCACATGCGATATACCGCACCGCATATATGTGAACCCAGGCTAAAGAGAAACTTCACTTGCCCCTCTTACCTGTCATGCAGAATTGTCTTTGATTCAGATATTTACTTGCCCACCAGATCCATTGACCTGCTGCGATCCGCTGATCATGTGCAGCTACTAGCCTCAATTGATGCATGCTATTTTCACTCCTGTGTCCCTACTACTGGAACCTCCTGGGATATGAGACGCAGTACAAATTAGTCTGCAGATGGTGACACCACCAGTGCATGCACTATGAAGGGATGGCATACTCATGCTGTCCCTTAGAGCTCTGTGCTGTGGCTGTGACATCATCGCGGATCAGTGGTGACATCATGCCACTTGAGGGCTTCATTTTATGAGATGCATACTAATGTATTATGAACTTAAAGTGATTCTAAACTTAATAAAAAAGAAAAACAAATGTTATTCTTACCTGCTCTGTGCAGTTTTGATCCTCTTCTTTTTGGGTCCCCACCGGCGGTCCTGGCTCCATTTTCCCCCCCCCCCTCTCCCTGCTGAGTGCCCCCAATAGCAAGCCTCTTGCTATGGTGGCACTCAAGCAGCTTCACTGCTCACTTCCGAGCTCCGCTCCTATGAATTACATTGTCCATTCACACACAAAGCGCAGCTCCGCCCTGTCTTCCACTCCTATCTCATTGGCTCACTGGCTGTGTGACCCAATGAAGAGATAGAGACCCAGAGAGCCGCAGCTCTCATGCACATTGCTGGATCAAGATGGGGCTCAGGTAAGTATAAAGAGGAGCTGAGAGGCGAGCTGCACCTGGAAGAGTTTTTACGTTTATTCATAGAATGCATGAAGGTAAAAAACCTTCTGCCTTTAGAACCACTTTAACTTGCAGGGACAATATTTTTTTTTTTTTTTTTTTTTAATTTTTAGATTTGCTACAAGTTCCTACTGCTTTATTTTTCAGCATAAAACTTAAATAATGTGACATAAAAAATAGTGTTGAGCTACAATCTTCCTAGAAACCAGCAGTCGGATTTTGCCTTCCTTCAGTTTAGCACATTCAGAACGCGAAGGGTTGACCGTTGGCTGGGGGTTGTAGTAACATGCACACAACTCTTTGCCTTGATAAATGTGAATAAAAGTTTTAGAAATGGGCTGCTACCAGTAAACTGGGAATACTGGTTGCTTGGTCATGATCGGGTGAGACACAACTGGAAATTTGGTGTGCTCTGATTAACCGTGTGACACACAGCATGGTCTGTATCCATGGACACAGAGCTTTTGAATTCATACCCGGCACTGAAAAGGCAAATGGCCTGCAGTCTCCTCTGGGTTGCCTATCAGAGGGGCACTTCATAAAGCAGAGTTCAGGTTTACAGTGGAGCCTTCAATTCATGTTGCTTTTTACAAAAAGGACCTTTGAGTTGTCACTGGAGAAGGCTGCAGACCTGGATCCTTGCCAAGCCATGGCTTTATGAATAGATGTTTGTTGGAGGAATTCTGCTGTGGTTCTCTCCTCCTCCTCCGAAAAGTAAACCTTGTCTCAATCACTCACTGTGGATCACCCTGAAAAAAAAAAAAGAGTTGATGGTTTTTTAGGATGTTGAATATGTTCTGTAAGGTTCTCACCTCTACAGATTTTTTAGGTGCTGCTATGTGTTCCTTACTATATGTGCAACATCAATGTAATTTGAATACATTTTATAGTATCTCCTAGGAAGAGAATGGTAAATTTCTGCCTAAGTGGAAAAATATGGATTGCACAAAGGGAAAATGCTAAACGATTACGGGAACTTTCTACCTTTTTTTTTTTTTTTTTTTTTTTGTACTTTCCTCAACACTTCACACTAGACATAGTCTTAAAGCAGAATTACGCTGTATCGGAGCACCAAAAACCAAAAAGGTTTTTAATTCATTTTTGTTATTCATAACCATCCATCCATGTCTCCATGCTTTATTTTGCTGAGAAATGACTTTGAAAAAGACCCCCCCCAAGCAGTTTTAACTATGGCCATCTTGAGTAAGGGCAGATGATTCATGTATCATTTACTTCCTGGAATCGATCTGCCCTTAGCTCAGGCATGCAAGCAGGAGGGTGTGCTTAGCTCCTCCTTCCCTCCTGAAGACTCCTGGGAAGTATGTTCTCATTTACCTAGGCATGGAAACTGAGAAGTAACTGAAGAAATGTAAAAATAAACACTTTGAAAGAAGTAAATATGATCTATTTACTAATGCTAGCAGCAAAAGGATTACAAATAATCAATGTTGATTGAGAGAGTGAAGTCCGCTTTAATGTTAGCCAGAGATCCTAATTTTTTTTAGGGAGCAACAGAATTTGACAACAAGTTTATAAAGTATCCATAACTAAAGAATTTATTTACATCAAGCCTGGAAGGATGGCCCATGTATTACATGGCCATTGGTAAATGTAGTTTGACAGTCTAACATTGGCTGTACACTGTAAGATATTTTTTTTTTTTTTTTAACAGAAAACTACGGTAATTTGAAAAGTACTTTTGAAAGCTTGACAAATGTTCAAAAGTAGCTTAAAATGTGATTTGTTTTTGCTGAATGGACTTTACTTTACGAAAACCACATACACTGTTAGAAATTTGTTCATTCGAGAAAAATTTTCAATCCTGCTCCTTCAAATTTTCTTGTCACTGTGGTCAAAAATTAACATGCTTTGACCCTACTAAGGGTTAGAAAATTGAACGTTTTTAAACCAAAAATGTTTAAACAAAATTCTACTATTGTATATCCAGTTCAAGACAGGTAGGCAACCTCGGCATTTAAAGTGTTACTAAACCCACAACAGTAAAAGCAGCCTGTGTATGCAGTAAAGCATGCTTGTTATAATACTCCCTATGCAACCTAAGAGGTTAATCCTTTGCATTGTGTAAAAACGATGTTTGATCCTGTCTTCTCTGATTCTCCCCTCTGCTACTGTCCCCAATCCATCTGCTGATAGAACAGAGCCTTGGGGGCAAGCTGCACATGCTCAGGTGTGTTTACTGCTAGAGAGTGTTGTTTTTTTTTTTTTTTTTTTTTTTTTTCTTGGAAGGGTGCATGTGATCACCACAGGGCCAAACAGTGCTGTCCAGACAGAGGGTCGGGGGTTATGCAGCCTCATAGGACAGTTGGGGGGAATGAAAACGCCTCGTTCAAGCTTTAACCAGTGCTATGCTGGACACTGATAGAAGTTACAAGACTGGTCTAACTGCTGATGAGAAAAGTATTTAGTAGTTTATAAATTGCATTTCCATATTTTCTGTGTACAGTGGGAGACCAGATATAGTCAATGCAGGGACATGAGTTTAGTAATGGTTTAAGCTTTGAGGAACTACAAATTCTATGAAGCATTGCAAAATTCTTGACTGCCACTGACCTGACTTGCAGAGGCATGGTGGGGTTTGTAGTTTCACCAAAGCTGGAATGCCAAGGTTTCCTGTCTCTGGTCGAAGGACTACTGGTTGCAGCTGTCAGATTTTGTTCGGGTGAAAAGCATTTAGGGCCCATGTAGATCTGTGAATGTGCATACAGGTACTTTTTTTTTTTTTTTTTTTTTTTTTTTTTTTTTTGAAGCGCTAGGCAGGTATAATGCTATGAGCCAGCATGCGTTTCCTTTTTGTGTTGACATGCATTATTAATGTGCATTGGTGTGCATTTTCAATGCGTGATTCATTTAAGCAGTTTGAATAGAAATGGTTAACAGCCACTGACCAAGGCTCCTTAATACATGTTGCCAATGCATCAAAGTGCATGTTGCATGCATATTAATGCATTCTAATTGACGTCTGAGCTTTCAAAACACAGAAAAATACACGTCATATTTTTTAAAATACAATGCTAAGATGAAAACAGACTATTTTTATCTGGAAGTTGGACACATGCATTTTGATGTTTTAAAGTACAGCAGTATAAATGGGGCCCCTATTGAAAGCAAGGACCGTTTGTATTACCCATATTGCTTGGTACACTGGGTACAGAACGGTTTCCTTCTAAAATCAGTGCACGGTAAGGTCTTCTTATGTGTTAATATAAAAGAAGAGAGAGGCGCCAGACTAAGTGCAGTATTTAACAAATTTTTAATAGCACAAAAAGATTGGTAACTCACTAGATACAAGTGGGTCAGAGGCATATATCTCAAAAGTGGACAACGTCCTGGTGGAATCCCGGAGGCAGAATGGGAGGATAGATGGACATCTGGGGGCCAAGGCTTTGGAGAAAGCGAGGTCTCCTGACTCACATCGTGTCTCGATCAGCGTTCCGCAGCTGTGTCTGTGTAGAAAGTAGGCTGGAACGCACATGGCTGCCGGGCGGATGTGATGTCACCACGTGAACGTAATGCCGCAAGGAGGGGACGGTAACGCGTTTCAAAGCTACTGCTTCGTCAGAGGTCAGCATATCATCAAAGGATGGTGGCTACAATGAACCTGGCAGAGCTCAGATTATAGTGAAATATGGGGACAGTTGAACATACTGTAAGTAAGCAGAGTTGCATTGTTTCCTTTGTGGATAGCATTAGCAGTTACATAATGATGTATTTTATTTTTTTGCCTGGAGTTGCTGTGTAACATGGTATAAAATGATGCAGGAACTGCCCAGGGTGGATAAAAATCAATGATTTTTTTTTAAAAAAATCAAAAAAAATCGGATTTTTTTTATTTAAATCGGATTTTTTTTATTTAAATCGGATTTTTTTTATTTAAATCGGATTTTTTTTAATAAAATGCTTTTTGAGGAAAATATATTACCATCCGACGGTTATTCCATCATGAAATAAAGATTAGTTTTTTAATTATGTAGAATAAGGCTGTATATGTTTAATTTTTTTGGTAAATAAATTCCATGAATCCATTCACAATGTCATGCTCTTCCAGAGGTTTTTGTAAGATTATTGGGCAGTTTCTCTGCCTACAAGATATTATCACAGCTCGGTTTACTTTTGCAGTTCTCAAAACTGTATTTGACTCAGCGGAGATCACATGCCTCTTCTTCACAGCAAAAATGTTATAACATGAACAGAGTTAAGAAAAAGACCTTAATCCTAACTTCTACAAACCTATGAATACAGAATCAACCCCTTCAGTGCTAAGTTTCAAGAAGTTCAGTGAATAGAATAGAAAAAATATTTTTCTGATTGTTTGGAGGGGAATAGATCTGCACAAGAAAGTGAAACTAAGTGTGAGGAGGAAGGGGCTGACAGTCTACGTTTCTTAAAATATATATATTCTGTTTAGCCAAATTAGTTAACAAACATGGATGTTTAAGCAAATAACATATGCTGGAATGTTATTGTTTCAGTTGAATAAATCTATTTAAATTGTTATTATTAAGGTAATGATTATTTTTCTCCTTCCGAAGTACAACAGAAAAGTTGTCCAAATATGAATGATTAACCTATTAAACTGGGGATAAAAAAAACTAATATGAAAAGTTGTTATTCTAAAAATCTTCATCTACTTGCATATTAAAGTTATACCTGCAAGAATTAGTCTATGTAGAAAACTAGGATTTAAATCAAGCCTTACTGACTAGTGATTTAAATCGCGATTTAAATCAGTTTGATTTAAATCAAATCCACCCTGGAACTGCCTGTCTGTAACTCTCCTCGAAACAAAAGTGTACTGTGTTTTAAGAGGATTTACATTTCTGTTAGTCATTCTTAGTCACTTTTTCTTCTTTCTGAATGTCTTAAATTGGGCAGCAGATATGAATTAGCATTCAGCAGCCAGTAGACTCGCAGAGTAAATGTTTGCTTGTGTTAGGGGAGACGTAGGGAAAGAAAGAACTCATAGAGTGCAGTCGTTTGCCTTGCCTATGAGTAATAAGTCCTGTTTGTCTTCAAAATATTAAATGTATATAGACGCCATGTTGCCACATCACTAGTTCCTTATGTCCTCTTCCCTGCTCTAGTTGAACATCACACTGACGATGCAGACATTAATAAACAGAACGGAAGCAGGTCACAGTTTGGGAAATAAGTTTTCTATCAAATGCTAGAATCCGTGCCTGATTAAATGAGCCATTAAATTGTGTACACATATGGGAGTGAGAATTGTAAACTCTTGCTGACATCTGCTACCTGAACCTTTAGGCTGAAAGTGTGTGTCAGGCCCGATGGCATCCATCGTAGTGTGGGCTTCACTTTGCGGTGTTGAGGGGCAGTCTGCAGCATCTGATCATGTTGACTTTCCAATTCTTCTTGTATTGCCACCAGTACTGAGCCCTTCAACACTATAGCATGGCACTAGCAAATTGCATTATGTAGGGATGCCAATCACTTTTTTGCCCTTTTTTTTTTCCAGCTTCCACATAGGATTCCTGTTGCCACTTTTAAGGCTCATTGTAAGGGACCGCCCGGCGGTACCACTAGCACTCCACTGGTCGGATGTTCCCAGCGCACGGAGTCTAAGCCCCAGGGTACTTGTTCACCAGGGCCCCTGATGGTGGGGATGGACTTGGAGTACCCTAGGACCAGGTCGTGACTACTGAGGACACCCGTCAGTGGTAGGGGTATTCGCCAGGGGCTCCCACGGGAGAGAGCCAGGTATGAGGAGGTCTGGAGACCCCGTAGAGAGGGATGGATGGATGGATGGCTGAGCAGGAGCAGGGTCATACAAGCCGGGTCGGTAACTATGGGGACGGTGCGGTACAGAGCAGCGGGCAGAGAATAGTCGGGTCACACGCCAGGTCAGCAACAGCAGGTCAGATCCAATAGGGGGCATTCAGGAGAGAGGTCAGGCAAGCAAGGGTCAAAACAGGAGAAAACAGCAAGGTCAGGGCACAATCCGGGTCAGCAACTTACTTCAGACAGGTTCACAGGTTCACAGGATACAAAAGACCAAAAGGCACTGAATGACAGCTCAGGGCCGTTTAAATATCCCGCCCTGCGCTGTCATTGGTGCCAGGCACGCGCCCGCGGTCACTACTGCGCATGCGCGAACCTGATTGCCGCGGTCGGCCAAGTCCCGGCGCTCGCGTACAGGGAGGTGTACTGCGCCTGCGCCGGGACCAGCGGCGCGGCGATCTCCGACACTCATGTACACTGCAGCTGATAAACTGACGTTCAGGAGCTTTTCTGTGTGTGTTTTTTTTTTTTTTTTTCAGCAGCCCCTTAACTCTACCTAATCTAATGTTTTCCTATGTGTCCATGTACACATAGTCGTTTACAGGCAGTTGAGTTTACAGTCACTTTTTGAACGCACCAAACTTGCGTTCAGGAGTAGATTTTTACCGGCGTTTATAAGCATCTGCATTTAGCAGCGTTTTTTAACTGTTCCATGTCCAGATGCAGAAATGTATGCAAAGCGTTTTCCAGGTACTCAAATGGACCTAGTACACCAGTGCAGTCAGTTCCAGGTTTCACGTGAAGGACAAAATGGTATAAGGTGCCGCATTATGCTCATGATGGGATCCATAGTGAACACAACCAGAAAAGACAGGTAATCTCAACACATACTGCTCTCTCTGCTTCTGCTCTCAATTTCTCTCAAAATATCTGAAATAGTTAATTTTTTACTGTTTTTCAGTGCATTCTGGGCATTTGGGAATGTCTCCTGAGGTTATCTTTTAAAAAACGCTTCTAAACGCAAACGCTCATAAACACGGTATGCAAAGGTGGCTAAACTGACTTTTTTTGTCATCTACGTTTTCCAGCAGTCAGTTTCCATCGTTCAGAAGAGTTTTCCAGACACCCTGTGTACATGGGTCCTTAGCCAGATCCCAGTTGACATTTCTCATTATAGATTTGAGTATACAATATAACATTTGGCTGCCAATAAGAAGCATCTTACAGCCAAAAGCTCCTCCCATTTGCCAAAAAATGGAGAGTGGTGGCTGGTTGAGGAGAAGCAATAGCAGCCCTCAAGTTTCCTTTATTGACAAGCACAGGAATCTTTATTCTTGGACTCTTTGGAATAGTTTTGAAGATGGCAATTTACCACTTCAGAATCTTAAACATAGGAGATGTTCTTAATAAAAAAAAAAAAGATTCAACTGATGTTCTAGGGCCTAACTGTCATGTCCTGGTCCTCTCCCCCTGCTGCTCCTCCCCCAGTGCTATTACTGACAATTACCAGCTGTCAAAATGATAGCTGAGAATTGCTATTTTTTATATAGCAGGAGCATCTTCTCCTTGTTCTCCTCCGTGTCTCCATAACTAATCATTTTTCTGATGAATAATTATTGTTAGTTCTGTTTTTTTTTTTTAAACCATTGATATCATCTTTGTAACTTTTAGCACCTTATTTCATTTGCAGATATCCTTGCTATGCTATATACCAGAAACTATAATTTGTCCCAATAAAATGACACTAAAATAATATTTTTTTATTTTTTACAGTAAACATTTTTTTAAGCAATCCAAAGTAGAAAAAAAAACAAATGTTTTAATTTTTCTACATTTTTTTTTTTTCTCTATAGATTACATAGAAATTTTTACAAGACAATATTTCCAAAAGAAAGACTAGTTTGTCTCCAGTATTGTATTAATGCTCTTTTTAAAGAGACATCCATGCTATCAATATCGAAGGAGATGGATGGACAGCTGCGGGCTCACCCGGATGGATTCCTCACACCAAACCCCTCTCCATACAGTGTAGAGAAGGGTTAGAACAGAAGAGATGTCATAGTGCAACCTGATAAAACTAAAAGGTTTATTTAATAAAACATTGCACTTACATAGATAAGGTGCATAAAAGCAGTGTACAGATTCAAATCAACCGCGGTGTCATTTCGCCGGCCAGAACGTAGTGACGTCACAGAAGACTCCGCCCGACGCGTTTCTCCAAAATGGCGTCCTCTGGGATTGGAGATCATTCGTGCGACATCAGCTCAGCAGTCACCATATTTTATAGGAAGAAGAGCTCCAGAAGCATTTAACCCTTGCAATATGGGTGGGGCCCCAATGCAAGGGTAGTCTTTTCATATTCCTGGAGTTCAATCAAGTTTTTTTTTTTTTTTTTTTTTTTTTTTTCTTTAACAGAAACCAACCAAATACTTCACTGAAAGATTGCAGTGACCCGATTTCATATATGCATAGCTAAGTCGGCCATACATGGATTGAAATTGGCCCTGCTGATCTGGGCAAATTTCGATCCATGTATGTGCAGAGAGGTTGTACAGAAGTTGATCTATAGGCCAGCAGTGCAGTGTATTATGATGTCAGAGAAGTCTCCCCACTTTCAGAATACAGTAGCTCATTGAAGAGGATTCCTGCATCCACATCCGGTCTGTGTGAAGCATGTCGGTTTTATTAATTCATCCAGCCCAGTGCATTTTTTTTTTTTTCATCAAAAATGTATGTATAGTAGGTTATATGGTTTCCAATGGCATAATTCATACCAGTGCCGTCCGTTCCAAAAAAAAAAGTAGAACATGCTGCATTTTGTTTCTGCACTGAACTGTATTGGAACGCAGTAAAATACATCCAAAACATACCTAAACACACATCCTTATTTATGGCGAAGAAAAAGGGGAAAAATGCATCAATAATGTGCATGCAGAAATGCATCTGTTACACATCAGCACTGCCTTTCTATTGTGTGAACCAGCCCTTAATGGAGAAAAAAAGTCATAAAACTCATCTATGGGCTGCCTTCGAGTATCATGCTTTTCCATATCATAGAGTATCTGCCTTCCCATATCATGTGATATGCTACTTATGTGGCATCTACATATTTTTCCTATATGAATAGCTGCATTCAATTTGGGCAGGGATAGGGAAAAAATAGCAAAGTTTCTTGCTTCACACAATGAACAATGCGAGAATTGCCAGCAGTAAGTCCAGTATCAAGTAACATTTGGAATCCATTAAAATCTTGTTCCTCCCAGAAGGCCCATGCCAATGTAAACAGTTATGTTTTAAGATTCCCATGTAACCCCTAGCTGTGTAACTGGAAATGTTCATCAATTTCACCTAAAGAACGACCAAATCAGCTGCTTTTTTCAAGGAACAATTCAGCTATAAATTATGTAGAGTGGAAGAAAACCAAATCGAGGGATACGTGTGCTGCAGTAAAGTGGTGTCCTTGGAGTCCACTCTGTTGTGTGACATCTTGGCCAAGTAGATCGTGGACCCTGTTGTACGGTCTTGTGCTGTTCATAAATGAGGTTCATATTCTGGGAATCTTTATTCAATTATTGCTTAAAGCTGAATTCTGGGCACATAAATTTTCATTTTGGATATATTCCTCAATAGCCACAAAGGATATAAATTCACTTTGTGAGCACCAAGTGCCTTTGCAAACTCCGGTATTAACTTTTGAAAGTAGTATTGACATTATCAGTGTGCTGTGCAGAGAACAGCGCGGTGGGAGGGGCCTAGTAGGCTCCACCCCATTCAGGCTACCTTCAGAGCACTACAGCAAGGGGTGGATGCAAGACCAGTCACCCTGCACAAGAAGAGAGAGCAGCAGTGACAGGTCTTTATTACACGAAGCTCTTGCACAGAGACAAAATTTCACACTGGATTACTACACAGATCTGGAAGAAGTACACAAAGCACACCAGGATTCAAGGAAGAATACACATGCCTCTTCTACTTATACAACATTTGCTGGAGTTCAGTTTTAAGTGTAAAAACAAATGGATTACTACGGCTTCTATATTGTTTTCTAGTCAGTATTTTGTTCTATAGCATCAAGGATGGGGCATTTGTATTGATAAATCATTAAAGAAGAATTCTGGAAAAAATTATTTTCCCATGCATTGGGGCAGTGCCAGCACTGCATAGGTTAAATGCTCGTTTTTGTCTAGAAAGCAAAGCTATACTTATCTAATCTTCTGATCTTACTTGCGATCTGTCCCCAGAACAAGAGGCAAGAAGATACCTCCAATTGGTGACAGTTTTTCCAATGATAACTGTCTACGAGTGGCAATTTCCTCTCGCTTCCTGATGTGTCTCCAGTACAGGAAGTGAAGAGAAATCTCCCCCAATAGGACATAGACAGCAAAAATACTTTGATTCCCCACTCTATCCAAAACAAAGTTGGTGACTTGAAATAAGCATGCACCTTGAAGTATATGCAGAGCCTCACCTTGTAAAACAACCCATTCAGTTTAAAATAGAAATGAAGGGTAAAACCTTTGTGTATAGATCTAAAATAAAAAGATAAATAATTCCCTCACCCCTCCCTTTCTGTTTTCAGCTGCATAGAGAGGTGATGGTGGAGAAACGGCAGCACACTGATCTTCCTAGTGAATGGCTGTTCAGGGGGTGGTGTGTCAGCACAAGTCTGATCATTGGAGAAAAGCAGGCTGAGTTCACAGCTCAGCTAAAGAACTGACCACAATATGTTCTCTTGTTTAGTGTGGTCCGTTTTTAATAGGAAAGCGGGGGGACTGACAGGATCACCAGGAATTTCACACAATGGATGCAATACAAAGAGAACAGGATATTTTTTCATACAAGTACATGGTACAGCAGGCACATATCAGGGATATGAAATGTTGGGTTTACATTAAGGAATTCTGACTTTCCAGATCTGCATCTTGATTCCAGGTCAGTGTCTTAAAATTTTGAAGCCAGAATAAGCCAGGCAGGTGGCATTCCTTTTAACCTCTTCCTGCCAGAGGTATGCATAAATGCGGCCCTTTTTAAACAATTTTCTGTGCCGTGAGCATGTGCGTTGGGCACTCCCAGCACGGTTACCAGTGAGTACCAGAAAGCACCTGATGCATACTTGCTAATGGGAGCTTTCCAATCATGTGACTGCTATGATAGACAATCACGGGTCACATGACCTGAATTTTTGCTTTCGTATCCTGGCATTTTTAAACTCTTAAAGGGCCCGGGAGGTGTAGCAGGAAGGGGTTAAGATGCCTCTTCAGTGTCCATTGGTGCAGTATGGGACTAATGACATACTTGAGTCTGAATCAGATCTGGGCTCCCAGGATCATAGTAATGGTTACTACCGCTACGTTAATTATTGCTATTCCATTGGAAATATTAGTCTTACTTTGCCTTGTGTGCTCTTGGGCTCCAGCCCCAAAACCCATTCCATGCAACCACACTGTAGCAAACTAGCTCATCGGAGTTGGACGCGGAGTTCCCCTTTTTCTTTTAATGGAAGTATTCCTTATTCCTCACATTCCCCTACCCCCCTCCCTTCCTGAGAGGCAAACGTTATCTCCTGAGTGACAGATGGTGGGGGGTCAACACAGGCTAGGCATTCCTAGTTTGGTGCCAGCCGTCTGTGTAAGTGTAACCTTTTTCACCCATCATTAAAACAGATAATGCAGTTTCTCCCCGGACTTGAAAGTTAATTGAACATTCCTCAAGTCAGGCTTTCCCCCGATGTTTCATGTCATGGATTATGATAGATGTGAGTTCTAACTCAGAGTTCTCCTGACCCCTCCCAACACAGCGTAGCGAGAGCAACCCCCCCCCCCTTTCAGAGGGATTTTTAAAAGAGACAGGCTAGCAAGCCTGTGAGTTAGAGTGTAACAGATCTCCTCAGCTGAACATCATAACAAAAGGAGATCAACGAATCCATCCTGCTCTGCAACTTGGATCTGCTACCAAGGCATATGGGCAAGTAACTTAATCCTGTAATTTCATTCCTGTTATCTCTTTGCTGTACCTTTTTATATGCATATATATAGTTAAATTTTCTTTGTAAATATTTTATTGCACCTGTTTGACTTTTTTAGTAATAAATCCTTCTTTCTGAAAGTGTTAAACTGTTTCTAAGCGCTTACTTGCAATTCACGAATTCCTGCCTTTGAAGAGACGCTACTGTGTTTGTTTAATCCTCTGCCCAATCGGCCTGCGGTGACCGTATTGGACAGGTGACTTTTCATTCATTATAGTGTATATTTGATAACGGGAGTTTCCCAGTCTCCGACAAAAGTGGTGGTGGCAGTACAGGGTTAGTTGCGTAATTAACCCGACCCAGTAACAAGCGCATTCAGGCTGCAGGAACCGTTTGTAGGCCATTAGCTGGACAATCGCTGTGCAGGGTGCAGCTGGGTGTGGCCTTGCTACGCGTGTCACACTGCGGTCTTAGATCGGCCAGTCCTTTGGTCACGAGTTTGGTGAGAAGGTCTGGGGTCTGACGCCACGGGCGTGACGTATTACTGATAGTCGCGGTCGTGAGATTGTCCAGGTTGGTGGCAGCGACCGTGCGATCGTGACACACACCATATACAGTAAATCTGTTGGAGTCCCATCTACAAACCTTTGTATTCACAGCATGGTCCACGACATAAAGACGATGGCACACAATATAGTAAAGGTGTTGTAAAGCTGATGCATCAGTGTGGATACATTTATTGCATGGCTGCTGTTTATTCAGATGCTTCCTTGTTGAAGTCACAGTTGTAGAGTAAATAAAAACTTGCAGGAAAGTGAACATTAGATACACTGAAACATCAATCTGTACAGATTATCCAATGTGCACATTGCAAGTCATGTACTTTATCATTGGATAAATGGTTTTGGATTTGGTAAATGGTTCACAAAGCAGTAATGGTAGTCATTTACAGTGGGTATAAAAAGTCTACACACCCCTGTTAAAATGTCAGGTTTCTGTGATGTAAAAAATGAGACAAAGATAAATCATTTCAGAACTTTTTCCACCTTTAGTGTGACCTATAAACTGTACAACTCAATTGAAAAACACTCAAATCTTTTAGGGGGGAAGTAAACATAAAAAAACTAAAATAATATGGTTGCATAAGTGTGCACACCCTTAAACTAATACTTTGTTGAAGCACCTTTTTCATTTGATTCCAGCACTCAGTCTTTTTGGGTATGAGTCTATCAACATGGCACATCTTGACTTGGTAATATTTGCCCACTCTTCCTTTCAAAAACACTTCAAATCTGTCAGATTGCGAAGGCATCTCCTGTTCACAGCCCTCTTCAGATCACCCCACAGATTTTGGGATCGGATTCAGGTCTGGGCTCTGGCTGGGCCATTCCAAAACATTTAATGTTCTTCTGGTGAAGCCATTCCTTTGCTGATTTGGATGTATGCTTTGGGTCGTTGTCATGCTGAAAGATGAAGTTGCGCTTTATGTTCATGAATTGGCAGGGAATTTACTTTAGTTAGATTGTAACAAAACAAGGAAAATACATTATCTTTGTTGGACTGGGGCAGGATGTGATCCTTCTCCAATGGTTTATTAGTACGTGGCTCTGATGGAGACTTTTGTGGGTACAAACGTGAGGCTTTGTGGTACACTTTTCATATTATCCTGGAGAAACCAGTAATGGAGCTGGTGAGACCATGAATTTGATACATCCAAATATAAACTAGGAATCAGGGTGTTCTTGCCAAGATTGAGAATATCTTGCTGGAGACATTGATAGAAGTAAAAACAGGAGGAGTTAGAGCTTTCTCCTCTACCATAAACTAAAAATGTTTTGGTTGAGCCTAAATAAACTGCTTTAACGAGTTGAGCATTCTTTTTAAGCCCTGGTTCACACCACTGCGGCTTGACACATCAAAGTTGCATAACAAGTTGCACCCCATTTGCGGCAATGGAACTGTTTAAATCAGTGCAGCTCAAGTCGCAGAGACTTTGATAAAGGCTCCTGTACTATTTCTGTATGACTTCATTGCAACTTGCATTAACATCTGTAAAATGAAAGCCCAGAAACTCATTAAATAATGAGTACTGATTTGAAGAAACTTCCTGGGTGTTTTTTTTTTTGTTTTTTTTTTTTTCTTTTAACTTTTGTGAACTCATTAAATGTTTGACCTCCATGTAACATTTTGTTCCAGTGTTGCAACATTCATTATTAATAACCGCACACCACAATGATGGTTTTGCTTTTAGGTAAAATTTTCACTGTAGTCAAAATCCAGCTGCCAAGAGCTATTAGTTGATAAAGTGAGTTGTTAAAGGAGACTCCTGCTTTATCAGTTTTGGGTTACGGAACTACAGCAGACACTCCAGATGAAGGGAACAAAAGGTTCTACCCTTCTTCATCAGATGTATACAAGTGTCCAGCTTATCATCGTAGTGGTACAACTCCTCACCATGAGCTAATGGAGGCAACCAAGACTGGTATGCAAAGTATTCTTGTTGGACGAGGTGGGGCAGTGTGATGTCCACCTTGTCAATTTAGAGAACAGCTTGCATTCATTGTGAAAATGCAAAGCATTCTATGAATGGTGTCTGTGCTGATTGTCCAACCTACTGTGTTTAGAATGCAGCAGGGCAGCTGCTCAGTACAACACGTGGAGATCACAGGAGTAGCAGTATTTACTTCAGCGATTTCCAGCAGCCAGAGGCATTGGCCAGGTATGGTGTATATACTGTACATTGTTACATTGGTCCTAGCTGTACCAATGAAACTATGTATATATCATATCTGGAATTCTTCTTTAACCACTTTTCATGTACTGTGGAAGAGTGGCACAGGCAGGCCAGGCAACATACTGGTACATCACGGGCGAACTTCCAGTTTTGGGGCACGTAGGGGTGGCACAGTCTGTATTTTGATATTGGCTAAAATCAGCTGATCGGCTGTGTCCAATCACACATAGAGTTCTGTCTTTACAGAACACAACTCTGTATAGGGTACATCAATCTGGCTGTTTATGCTCCCTGTAAAGCAGGGAACATAAACAGCCATATAGTAAAGTAAAAGCCAAAAGACATGTAGCAGAATACATTTTGGCCTAAATTTATTTAAAAATTAGATTTTTTTTTTTCTTGGATATATTTTATAACGAAGTAGAAAACCTTGTGTGTTATTTTTTTTTTTTTTTTTTCCCAAAAACGTTCTCATAGACTTTCATGCAAAAATGCCCCCTAGTGACTTCAATGAAAACTCATATCTCATAGACTAATGTAAAGATGCGTCCCCATTGACTTCAATGCAAAAATGCCCCCAGGGACTTCAATGCAAAATCGTGTCTCATAGACTTTAATGCAAAGTCGTATCCCCATTGACTTCAATGTAACCCCCCCCCCCCCATAGACTTTCATGCAAAGTCACGTCCCTTAGACTCTAATGCAAAAAACGCCCCCTAGTGACTTCAATGCAAAATCGCAAGCCACATTAATTAAATTAAAAAGAACATTTTAAAGCGCTGAGCAAACTGTTGGCACTATATAAATCCCGTATAATAATTATAATTTAAAAAATTTCGGCCAAGTGCATCCTGAATTTTCGGTCTCGGCACCAAAATTTTCATTTTGGTGCACCACTAATATTACATTTTCAGTATATACATTTTATTACCCAGAAGTACAACAAAGGTTCTTTTCTACCAAAGGTAATATAACCTCTGTCCTTGATTTCCAATGTTAAGTGACATAAAAAAGGGTGATGTGATTTTTATAGACTCTTTTTTTTATGGGATTTCTTTGTTGTCTTAATGTAGGTTTCTAGTAACCCACATGCATCATGCAGAAAAAAAGATAAATTGCTTTGCCTTCCAAGTCAGTGGAGTTCAGTGAACTCTGTCAGCTTCTTTCTACAGTTTACAGGTGACTTGTACCTCGTCACTCCAGTCAAGGCAAAGGTGAAAGTCAGCAAGGAGATGTGTATGAACTTGTGTTCATCAGCAAGAGATTTCCTTCCTGAAACAGAGCAATCTGCAGTAATAAGGTTCTGGTTTATGTGCAGAACGTTCCTTACAACACTAGCAATACACACACACCTCGATTCCCTAGTGTTGTGGTGAACATTCAGTTTATGGCCTAAATATCTTGGGAAAAATGTTGCAGTTTGATCGCAATGTTAGAATTTTTAGGATTCAGATTTGGAAATGTAATTGGTTAAAATCTGAAGGCAACTGCTACAACTACACTTGGAAAATACCCACTACAACTTCCATAAGTCCATGAAACATCTGCATTTTGCTGCACTGACGTAAAATAATGTAATATAGTGAAACTAGTGCAGTGCTACAAACCAAACCCAACCTAAAACCAAATGTGTTAAGGAAAATGTAATAAATTGAAATTAAAAGTCCAAAACATTTTCTTCTTTATGGTGCTCCCTTCCTCCTGTGATCACCAAGTGCTTCAAACACAAGAGTGCAGAATTCAACCTCCAGATGTCTGCTCACCTCCATCATGATATGGTATTATTCGCATATGGAAGGATGATTATATCGGAGGGCACACTGCTGCAGTTTTATTATAGCGGACTCCTCGCGACACAGTTTCTCCAGATTGCGGAGAGATAATAGAGGCGTTATACTCTTGGTGCGTTCAGGCACCTTATACATGTGAGTGAACATTTGGATATATTTTTTGGCAATAAATGATTTAAAGTTTTATGCACTATGTGAAGTTTTTTTATTTATGAGATGACTTGGTGGTGAGAGTTGTATTCTGAACGAGGTGTTAACAGCTGAAATCTATCAAGTTTATCTTCAGAGTCCATTGTGGGTCCAAAAGTGCAGTTAGATCAAACATATTATGTGAGGTCACACTGCTGGAGGTGAGCAGACATCTGGAGGTGGAATTATGCACGCTTGTGTTGGAAGCAGTTGGTGATCACAGGAGGAAGGGAGCACCATAAAGAAGAAATGTTCTGGATTTTTTATTTAAATTTTTATTTCAATGTATTCTATTTTCCTTAACACATTTGGATTTAGGTTGGGTTTGGTTTGTAGCGCTGCACTGGTTTCACTATATTATTGATTTTGCCTTATATGAGGGGTTGTGTGCAATAGTGGCTACAGTATTTTTCACAATCACTACGAGGAAGTTTGTTTTTGACTCATAGAGCACGCAAGATTCTATTTATTTATAAAATAATGTAAACTATCGAATAATCTATTGATTAACATGTCCAGGCCTGGCTGTACATATAGCACCAGGGCTGCTTCTTCCAAACCGAAGGACTGACTTACTACCTAGATTTCTGGTGCTGCAAGAATATATCTGAAAGCTGAATGGCAGACTGATGTGTAAAAACATCTTTTAGTTGAGCCGTGTATTCACTGAAAACAATAATATAAAATTTTTTATTATAACTAGTACAATATCTGTACATAATCACTCAATCAGCTCTAAACTCTGAGCCAAGCAGGGCTCTGTTATCTCACGTGTCATTGGAGGGTACAGTGATGACCTCATCAGTATGCTGCTGCCTCATTCACTCAATAGGTTGGGGTGGGCCCCGGGCCAGGCTTCATTGCTTAAAGTGATTGTAAAGGATTTTTTTTTGCTTTCTGCAGCGATATTGCACTGGGCGATCCCTTACTTCTTCTTTGGCAGTCTCCCACCAGCCCTGTACACTCGTCCTACCTGTCAAGGTCCTACCTTTTCCCTGAGGTTATGTTACTCCATGTGCTGGCGTCCATCTTGGATTCTGCTGTGCATGATGGGAATCCTTTTTATGCCTTCAGGTCTCTGAGGTCCACCCCCCAGAGGGGCGTGGCTGATGACATATAAGCCTGTGGCCCGCACATGCTCTTTGCACTTGTGTCTTGTGTCTTGGTGTTACTATTACTCTGTTCTGACTCTTGTGACTCTCCTGGTATTCTGATTCGGCTTGTGACTTGACTATTCTTTGTATTCTCTTTTGATCTGAACCTCTGTTGCTGAACCCGGCTTGTGACCTGTGATTCTCGTCTGCTGTACTGTTTTGTCCTGTTGTTGTTGACCCCGGCTTGTCTGACTACTCTTTTGTTTCTTCCACCAGCTACACACCATTGGCGGCGGCCATTACCGCAGCTGAGGTGTCTCGGGGGCCGCGACCTGGTTCCTGGCTGCGTCAAGTCCATCCCCACCATCGGGGGCCCTGGTGAAGGGCAGCCTGGGACTTAGACTCCGCGCCCTGAGGGACTTCGGTCTGTGGGTGGTGGTTGTCGTCAGCCAGTGCGTTACATTGTTAGGCCTGCCTGTCCGTTCCTCGGCTCCTGCCCTGACACTACCTATCGGTTCCCCCATAGAAAGTTGGGTGCTAAAGGATCCATAGGCAAACCCCAGCCCCCTTCTCACGGGAGTTTGACTGACAGCAGCAGCAGCCTATGGCTGTGGCTGCTGCCTGTGTTTCCTGTGAGACCAGGAAGAGAAGGAGCAACGCTGCAGACGGGGTAGCACTGGAGCCGTGACAAGAGCCAGGTAAGTTGGGGGTGAGAAGTTAGTGAGAGAATTTTTTTTTTTTTTTACCTTCGCTCCTTGGCGCCTGCGATGTGCAAAAAATATGTGGCCTTTCAGCGGCCGAGAGGCTGCATGTTTGCATACAAGAGATAAACAAACCTGTACCAAGAGCTTGTGCCCTGCGCGCTCCCGACAAAGTTACTAGCGCCTCATGGAAAGTCTCTGCTCGCTACTTGCAATCAGGAACTTTTTGATCATGTGACTGCCAATCACAGCGGTTACATGACCATAAACCCCACCCTGCCTCCCAGCAGCAGAAAACCCTTAAAGGTTCGGGAGGCGCCAGCAACAAGGGGTTAATGCAGGGAATGCATTAAGATAAAAAATAAATAAATTGCGACATTAGAACCACTTTAACTATGGTAAGAAAGTGTGGTTTCAAACTGGCTGTTCTGCCTGGCAGGGGTATGTGAATCTTGACATTGGCTAAACAGAACGGATTACCCTGAGCAGATTTCCAGACAATCACATGAAATTCTAATTATAAAGATATAAACTTCTAATGTCATTGGTTATCTTTGCATTTTAATGGTATTACTGTGGGTATATTGTACAAACTTGGCCCTTGTACCTCTAACAATTCCATTTGTTATAGAACTGCTAAAGTCTAAATTAGCCTTTCTCAACCCTTTCAACACAGAGGAACCCTTGAAATAACTTTACAGTTTCAGGGAACCCCTGCTAATAATTACTGTAGCTATATCACATGATACGTTAGTGTGATAGTCCGTGGTAAGAATGCTTTTTACACTTGCGGCCATTGGGAGGAAGAATACCCTACAGAGAGCTAGAAATATCAATGGTGTCAGTGGGAACTCATCCGCGAGGCAGAAATTGCTGATTGCTCATGGAACTTTTGGAGGAACCCTGGTTGAGAAACCCTGGTGTGGATAGACAAACATAACCATTGGCCCAAGTATTGCCTTAGCTATTCAGAGATGACTTTCAAAAATCTAGGTTTTCAAAGACTAATTAATACAGGTCATGGCTCTGTTAGACCCAAGGGTATTTGTGATGGCTTTAAACTTAAGCTAGCCATAGACGTAAAGGTTTCTCTTGTTCAGCCCACCAAGATGAACAAGAGAAATCTTTATCAATATGGCTAGCGTAAGAAACCTGTAGATTCCCCCTTCCATGCTAAACAGTCAATGTTTTGGAAGCCTTTTTTCAGCCCAGCTCCTTCGATTTCTGAATTAAGTTTGTTGGTAGGGTCACCCATAGCTTGAATTTCGGCGGATTCACTGGAATCCACTAAAATTCAAACCTTGTGAGGCCAATGTTTGATACAAATTTTGTGTTAGTTTATCAACAATTGTCAGTTTGAATACCTATAAGGCAGGCCATACTTGATGTGATTTTTCTTTCCTGTCACTACGGGTTACAGGAAAGAAAATTGCTTGCTTCCCCCATCAACACAGTTGATGGGGGAATCCATTCCACGGAGCTATTGTGTTCTTCAAGAGGGGGAGCTGCCCCTGTTGGTAGAACACAGTGATTACTGCTAGTGCCTATAATAGCGGTTAGCAATAATCGCATGTAAAATCTGACAGATCCTACAACAATTGGGTGCAATCAGCCTTGCCATAGATGGTTCGAATCTCGGCTGGTCCCTGCTGAACCAGATGAGATTCGAGCCATCTATGGCAAGCATAAGACACTCATTTTTAAATTAAATGTAGCTATGTGTAAGCTCGAAAGAGCAGGGCCCTCAATCCCCTCATGTTTTGCATTGTATTGGTATTGTTCTGTCACATGTTCTGTCCCCCTCTGTAATGTACAGCGCTGAGCGAACTATTGGCGCTTTATAAATACTGTATAATAATAATGTGTGCAGTATTTTCCACCCAGCGAAGAATGCTGTCCGAAGAAATAACAGTACTAAAGCTGGCCATAGATGGTTCGAATCTTGGCTGGTTCAGCAGGAACCGGCTGAGATTCGAACCATGTATGGGCAGGCTAAATGTACCCAAGTTAATCGATCAATCAGCTTGGGTACAACCAGCCTGTTAGATTTTACATGCGATTATTGCTAGCGGCTATTATAGCTGCTAGCAGTAATCACTGTGTTCTCCCGGTGGGGATAGCTCCCCCCCCCCCCCCCCCCACCAGGAGAACACAGTTGCCCCTTGTGAGGGATTCCCCCATCAACACTGACTGTGCTGATTGGGGGAATCAAGCGATTTTCTTTCCTGCAACATGTGGTTGCAGGAAAGAAAATTGCTGCATTTGTGGCCAGCTTAAATTATCACTGTCACTCTCTGGATGATGAATGTACAGTCATGCTTGTTTTGCGTGGTAATAACCAATTATTTTGTAATAAAAAGAAATTCTGAGAAACAATATAGATCAGTGTTTCTTCAGGAGTAGGGTGGGGCTTGGGGTGTTCTGCAGAAAGCTTTTAACAAGCGTGACTTTTTCTTCTTTCTATTTTGTGTGTGCACCTGACACACCCATAGCGTCAAAAATACAAAGTCAAATGGAATGCGTTCCTTGTCAGTGAAATTCACTGAACTGTATGCCATTGCCCTAAATTTTATGTTCCAGATATCTTGTATAACTTTTTTTCTGTAAATCTTTTTGTGAAAATAGTGCATTAAAGTGAAAAGTCAAGGTCAGGAAATGTCACTAAACTCCGGGTCAATAAAGAGTCTTTCTGAAACACAAGGAAAGTAGAGAATCACATTCAGATGGACTTGCTTTGTAATATTAAAACTTCACTCGCTCTATCAACCTTGATTAATTTTAAAGTTTTGTTTTTTATAAATAACAAAAATGTCATACTTACCTGCTCTGTACAATGGTTTTACATAGAGCAGCCCCAATTCTCTCCTTCTCAGGTCCTCTGCTGGCGCTCCTGGCTCCTCCCCCTTGATCAGTGCTCCCCAATAGCAAGCTGTTTTCTATGGGGCAATGGTGCGTGCTCGCTCCTCAGCCCTGTTTTATGCATCCATAAGACACAGAGCTGTGACTCAGACCCGCCTCCCGCTCTCTCCTCATAGGCTCACTGGCTGTTATTGACATCAGCAGGAGCCAGTGGCTCCCTCTGCTGTGTCTCAGCCAATGAGGAGAGAGAGAGACTCTGGACAGCCGAGACTCTTGTACACAGATGAATTGAAAGGGGCTCAGGTGAGTATTTGGGAGGGGGGGGGGGCTGTGTGGGGAGCAGCACACAGGTTTTGTACCTTCATGCATGAAGGTAAAAAACCTCCAGCCTTTACAGCCACTTTAATCCTTATGCTGTTAGCATTAGTAAACATATAGGGACGTCTATCAGATTTGTTTGTTTTAAACATTTTATTTTACATTCTTTAATTACTTCCTGGTTTCCAGGCCTAGGCAAATGATGCCATACATCCCAGGAGTCTTCTGCATACCTGAGCTAAGGGCAGATGGCTTCTAGGAAGTAAATGCTGCGTAAATCACCTGCCTTTACTCAAGATGGCCACAGCCAAAGGTGCTAGGCGGTGTGTTTCAAAATGATTTCTCAGCAGAGTAAAGCATCATGGATAGATAGATGAGTTTGCTTTTGAATATATAAATACAGTCAGGTCCATAAATATTGGGACATCAACACAATTCTAACGTTTTTGGCTCTATACACCACCACAATGGATTTGAAATGAAACGAACAAGATGTGCTTTAACTGCAGACTGTCAGCTTTAATTTGAGGGTATTTACATCCAAATCAGGGGAACAGTGTAGGAATTACAACAGTTTGCATATGTGCCTCCCACTTGTTAAGGGACCAAAAGTAATGGGACAATTGGCTTCTCAGCTGTTCCACGGCTAGGTGTGTGTTATTCCCTCATTATCTCAATTACAATGAGGAGATAAAAGGTCCAGAGTTCATTTCAAGTGTGCTATTTGAATTTGGAATCTGTTGCTGTCAACTCTCAAGATGAGATCCAAAGAGCTGTCACTATCAGTGAAGCAAGCCATCATTAGGCTGAAAAAAAAAAACTAACCCATCAGAGAGATAGCAAAAACATTAGGTGTGGCCAAAACAACTGTTTGGAACATTCTTAAAAAGAAGGAACGCACCGGTGAGCTCAGCAACACCAAAAGACCCGAAAGACCACGGAAAACAACTGTGGTTGATGACCGAAGAATTCTTTCCCTGGTGAAGAAAACACCCTTCACAACAGTTGGCCAGATCAAGAACACTCTCCAGGAGGTAGGTGTATGTGTGTCAAAGTCAACAATCAAGAGAGACTTCACCAGAGTGAATACAGAGGGCTCACCACAAGATATAAACCATTGGTGAGCCTCAAAAACAGGAAGGCCAGATTAGAGTTTGCCAAATGACATCTAAAAAAGCCTTCACAGTTCTGGAACAACATCCTATGGACAGATGAGACCAGGATCAACTTGTACCAGAGTGATGGGAAGAGAAGAGTATGGAGAAGGAAAGGAACTGCTCATGATCCTAAGCATACCACCTCATCAGTGAAGCATGGTGGTGGTAGTGTCATGGCGTGGGCATGTATGGCTGGCAATGGAACTGGTTCTCTAGTATTTATTGATGATGTGACTGCTGACAAAAGCAGCAGGATGAATTCTGAAGTGTTTCGGGCAATATTATCTGCTACTATTCAGCCAAATGCTTCACAACTCATTGGATGCTGCTTCACAGTGCAGATGGACAATGACCCAAAGCATACTGCAAAAGCAACCAAAGAGTTTTTTAAGGGAAAGAAGTGGAATGTTATGCAATGGCCAAGTCAATCACCTGACCTGAATGCGATTGAGCATGCATCTCACTTGCTGAAGACAAAACTGAAGGGAAAATGCCCCAAGAACAAGCAGGAACTGATGACAGTTGCAGTAGAGGCCTGGCAGAGCATCACCAGGGATGAAACCCAGCGTCTGGTGATGTCTATGCGTTCCAGACTTCAGACTGTAATTGACTGCAAAGGATTTACAACCAAGTATTAAAAAGTGAAAGTTTGATTTATGATTATTATTCTGTCCCATTACTTTTGGTCCCTTAACAAGTGGGAGGCACATATGCAAACTGTTGTAATTCCTACACCGTTCACCTGATTTTGATGTAAAACCCCTCAAATTAAAGCTGACAGTCTGCAGTTAAAACACATCTTGTTCGTTTCATTTCAAATCCATTGCGGTGGTGTATAGAGCCAAAAATGTTAGAATTGTGTCAATGTCCCAATATTTATGGACCTGACTGTATGTGTTTTTGGTTTGTGGTGCTCAGATACAGTCTAGTTCCGCTTTAAAGATATTTCACCACTCCTCTAATTGGTTTCCTCGCTTCCTCATTTTTGAACTGAAGAAGCCACTTGGATGAGTGCTGAAATGTCTTCAACGTTACAGAACAAGTTCATCGAATTGTGATAAAAGCACATTTCTTTCCTTTAGGAACACTCCAAGTTTATTGTTATAAGAAAACCTATTTTCTTGATGTAGATGAGTATTGTTTCCAGAAATCAGTAAATGTATGCTTTAACTGTGTCAAAGTTCATGCATGAAGTTATCCCAGATGATTCAGCTTTAGTTTAGGAATTGTGTTAATGAGGTCTGCTTTGTAATCGTCTCAATGCAGCTTGCACTTGTAGCAAAGTTTGCTGGGGGACTATGAAAATAAAAACCTGTAATTGTGCACATTTTTTTTTTTTTTTTTTTTTTATTGGAGGCTACAGTTCTTCTTTAACAACTTCCTGCACACAGTACATTTTCTGCGGGTGGGCAGCACAAACAAGCTGAATCATGTACATGTATGTCATCCAGCCTGTCTGGGTTAAGGCCGCACCCCCTGGTGATCAATGCTGTCACTGGCTACAGCGAGATTTTTTTCAGATCACAAGCCAATGATTTATGGCTGAGACCTGCTGATCGGCTGTAGCCAATCAGAGCACATAGTCCTGTGTTAAAAACATAGCCAGATCTCGGATCTGTGTATAGATCCCTGTTTCTTCTCCCTGTAAAGTGGAGAAAAACAGCCATATCTGTTCGTAAAAGCAGCACATATTACACACATTCCACTTGTTAGGCACAAAGTTAACACCTCGATTGCCTCTTGATGTTAACTTCTTCCCAGCCAGTGTCATTAGTACAGTAACCGTGTACAGTATACTATCTGATCACTGGATTATTGTCGCTAATGGTGTCAGTGTACCTCCAAGCAATGGTCTGTTAACGCCAGATTGCCCTCCACACTATCACAGTCAAACTATAAGTCACTGATCACCGCCATTACCAGTATAGCTTCATAGCTGCATAAATTCCAGTATATATACCATAGTTTGTAGACACTATAACTTCACACAAACAATATACACTTATTGAGATTTTTTTTTTACCAAAGACATGTAGAAGAATACATTTTGGCCTAAATTTATCAAGAAATTGTATTTTTTACTTTTTTTTTATTGGATATGTTTTATATCAGAAAGTTGAAAATTTCAGGGGGTGTGGGGAGGGGGGTCAGGGTTCAAACTTTTAGGCCTGCTTTTTGTTTATATAACAAAAAACAGTGGTGATGAAATATAAACAAAAGAGAGGCCTGTTTGTTTTTTATGGAAATTTAATTTAGCCACAGTGTTGCATGACCGAGCAAGTGCCAGTTAAAGTAGCACAGTGCTGAATAGCAATAAATGCTGCTGGTCATGAAGGAGGTAAAATCGTCCGAAGGTCAAGTTAAAGGTAAGCGGTTTTGCTGACCAGCATTTGACGCGCATTCTAAGCACGTCTCTGAATACAAGTCATTCTGTGAATGGCAGAGGTGCTGAGTAAGTGACCCTCTGTGCAGAGAGGAAGCTACTCACACAGAACCCAATAATCTTGGCTCTTACTGTTTGTAGTGTGAACTGCTGCAGTGCTATACAGCATCCCCAGCAGCCCTCTAGATATCAAATATGCATACTTGAATCTAGCCAAGCTGGCCCATTGTAAGCATCTAAAAAATATAATTACTGAAGTTTGGCTTTAGTTCTGTGAGGCAGAGGAATAAGCTGTAATACGATATCCCAGCAGGCTTCCAATGTTCTTCTCTTCTTTAAAACATTCTGGGTTATGGGCAGGACCTTGCCATCCTCATGTTCAATGTTGGGCATCTGTTCCTTCATTGTATGTGATGACTCCATAGTGTGGCCATCAGCTGGAGACTCCATAGTGTGGCCATCAGCTGGAGACTCCATAGTGTGGCCATCAGCTGGAGACTCCATAGTGTGGCCATCAGCTGGAGACTCCATAGTGTGGCCATCAGCTGGAGACTCCATAGTGTGGCCATCAGCTGGAGACTCCATAGTGTGGCCATCAGCTGGAGACTCCATAGTGTGGCCATCAGCTGGAGACTCCATAGTGTGGCCATCAGCTGGAGACTCCATAGTGTGGCCATCAGCTGGAGACTCCATAGTGTGGCCATCAGCTGGAGACTCCATAGTGTGGCCATCGACTGGAGACTCCATAGTGTGGCCATCGACTGGAGACTCCATAATGTGGCCATCGACTGGAGACTCCATAGTGTGGCCATCGACTGGAGCACCAAAGGGAAGAGGATTTGCGGGACTGGTTGCCCAAGGTGATGGAAGCCTGACAGATCAAGGAACAATGTAGGTATTCAAGCATATTCCTCCATCCCCAACACTGAATGAGCTCTTAACCCTGGCAGTGCGCGGTGGCCCCACCTGGAGCCTGGGGCTTTCAAGTGAACCTGTATTAAACCCACATAAAACAAAGTATTGCTAGTACCGTAAATACATAATGTTTTCTTATCAATTATAGACAGTAACTAATATTATTATTATACAGAATTAATATAGCGCCGACCGTTTGCTCATCGCTTTACATTATGGAGGGAGACAGTACAGTATGTTAGTATTATGTAGTCTGTGGGTGAGAAATCAGCCACACAAAGGGACAAGAATCATCCTTGGGCAATGGAGGACTTTGCTATACCCTTCTTTTTAGCTATATGATGCAGATCCATATGTTAGACCCCTAATCTCAGTGTGCCAGGAACAAATCTGAGCTCCTGTATAGCCTAATAATGCAAATCCATATGTTGGCCTCTCACCTCACACCGCTAGCACAAATCTTTTTTTCTTTTATAATGAGTAAAAATCAGTTTAAATATTAAATACTTTATTTTTATCACCCAGAAGTACAAGTGTTCCTTTCTTCCAAAGCTCTTTTGTTAACATAACCTCTGTCATAATTACCCAGTGTTCTGTCACATAAAGAAAAAAAAAAAGATGATTTTTTTATAGACTCAGTTTATAGGATTTCTTTGTCATCTTAATGTAGGATTCTAGTGACCCGGTTGCAACATGCTGAAGGAAGATGACTTGTTTTTACTTCCTGCTCACTAAAGTTCAGTGAACTCTAGGTCAGCATCTTATTGCTGTTCACAGGTGACTTGTCCTTCATCATTGGCTGAGCCAAGACGAAGATTAACGTCAATGGGATGTTTATGAACTTGCGTTCAACGGCAGGAGATTTCTTTCTTGAAACTGAGGGCAATCTACAGTAATAAGATTGAGGGATATGCATAATGTGACCACAGGTCAGAGTAGTGAAGAGAAGATCTGCAGGGTCCGGTCACAAAGTTTTAGAATAGAGTGTATTACAGATTATTCCCCTACCTCTAGACTTAAAGTGATACTAAAGGTTCATTTTTTCTTTTGTAAAATAACATGTTTATACTTACCTGCTCTGTGTAGTGGTTTTGCACAGAGCAGCCTGGATCCTCTTCTTCTCAGGTCCCCCGCAGGCTCTCCTAGTTCCTCCTTTCTGTCGGGTGCCCCCACAGCAAGCAGCTTGCTGTGGGGGCACCTGCTGCTCTGTGTACCCATTCACACACAGAGCCCACTTGGACTGCACAGGTTCCTGCCTAACAAGTAAAAAAAAACATAAAAACCTGTGGTATTCTGGTGGTCCCACTATAGAACTTACTTAGATGGTTACCCCTTTTTGGGTTCCCCGTCTAGCTCCTGCCTAAAGATGTATCTCCTAAAGCCTGATCAGATCTGGCCACCTCTCCTTGAGGCCAGGGTAGACGCTCTCCTAGTCTTTCGTACACATGTTGCTCCTGCAGCAGCTTGTCTCCAGGGGAAAGTAGCCCTGACTAGCAGCCATCTCCTTATATAAAAGGCTGTGCACACCTGCATAATCTGCATGCCCATCTCCTGTAAACTGTGGACACAGGGATAAGCGGCCAATAGATGGATTGAAACTCATTAAATTTCGATCTATGTATGGGCACTGTGGTTGTACAGATGTCGATCTACTGATCAACCGGCCTGCTGGAAAATTTCTGCTCAATCAGCGCTGCAGACTATAGACTGTAGAACTGATCTGTATATACAATAACACAGCAGGAGGATTCCCCCATTCACCTTGGATGTGTGGATAGAGGAATCGGGTCAGTTTTTTTGTTCATCTTGCTGGTTGATCAAAAAAACGGACCAATTAATGACCAACTTTTGAGGCTTCGTCCCTCAGACTCTTTGAAGCCTCTGGACTCCAGAACCTAATCTGGGAGTTATCAATCTTGGAAAGACCAGCAAAATATTTTTTTTTCTATTCAGAATAGACATTCTGGAGCCCCTTGATCTGCATCAGTAAGAACTCTGACACAGTGGAAAAAGTAGTATACATCACACAAAGTGTAGCACAGTCATAATATATATATACTTTACAGATTTACAGAACTGACCTCTCCCAGAATGTTAATCTATTATTGACAGAATGTTCTGCCCACTGGCAGTCACAAAGGCGCAAATGGTGGTGCATTGTCAGTAACAATACAAATTTGAGGTTGGGGGCAATTTACTTGGTTTTTAAATATGTGCACTGTGTATATTAGTGATCTGAGCATCCGCAAACCTATTTTTCTTTTTTCTTGGTGTTTTTTTTAATGCTTTTTTAGACTTCCATTATGAAAAGGAGCAGTAAGCATGACCACTGTATCATGCTGTAAAGCCGGAAGAAGAGTCTTCCCAAGAACTGCGCAAATATTGCTTCCTCCATCTACCAAGTATTCTACGTAGATTTTGCATAGAAGCTGAATTTTTAAAATGTCTTTGCATATTGATAAGATCAGTGTCTGTTTTACATGTAGGTGTAAAAATTGGTTAGACTAAACATTCCTTTTACCTAAGACATACAGTGTATTGCAGTACAACCCTGGGAGCCCCTCCATCTGATATGGTGCCCAGTAGAACAGGGAAGTGTCCAATACAGAAAACAGCATTCCATACTCTATCTGTATCAGCATTCATCCTGGAAAGAGCTTTGAGCCAACTTTTAGTCCTGAACAGAAGGAACAAAACTATCTGATATGCAGACAGCCTAGGGTAGTTCACTAGTATATCCGTTCATTACATCACATACTTCATGCCATTACTATTTTATACTGATTATGTGCACAGATAAATGACACAGGTGTAATAGAAGGAACACAATATTACATCATCTGTATGGGAAGCAGTATGCCATGTAATTTATTTTTCATGAAATTGTTTGTTTCTTACTGTGTTTCTCTGCTTTTTTTGTAACATCTTCTGTGAGCTCCTGAAACTCTCCTTTTCCCTCTCACTCCTGTTTGTTTGGAATGCGTTTGTTGTAGTCATGTGCACCGCTCTCTGCACACTATGGGGTTGATTTAGTAAAGGTAAATAGGCTATGCACTGAAAGTGTAGTTGCTCTAGATCTGAGGGGAGCATGCAAGGAAAATAAAATAACAGCATTTTTGCTTGCATGAAAGAAATGAGCAGAGCTTCCCCTCGGATCTAAAGCAACTGCACTTGCAGTGCACAGCCTATTTACCTTTAGTAAATTAACCCCTATACATCCGAGTCCATAGTGCTTTGTGCATCTCAGAATGCAAGCTAGAGAGAGTGGCTACATTCCTACACACAGTGGGACCATGGAGAATATATGTAGCCACCCTCTAACAGGAAGTCAGATCACAGCAGCAAAAAAATAAATAAAAATTTAGAAGACGCCAAGAGAAACTGCAGGCACTTTCTAAGTTAAAATGATACTCATGGTATTTTTTTTTTTTAAATGGTAAACATGTCTATACTAACCTGCTCTGTGCAATGGTTTTGCACAGAGCAGCCTTGATCCTCCTCTTCTTGAGTCCGCCACTGGGGCTCCTCCCCTCTGCTGAGTGCCCCCATAGCAGGTCGCTTGCTATGGGGGCACGTGTGCATGTTCCCTTCTGAGCCGGCTCTATGTATTAGCCTTGCCCCCTCCACTGCCTCCTCACTGTCTGTGATTGTCTTTGAGGCAATGAGGAGGGAGAGTGCACATTGCTGGATCTGGCTCAGGTAAGTATTGGGTTTGGGGAAAAAAAAATCAGCTTTTAGAATCGCTTTAAAAATATATAGTTGAATAGATTTTTTTTTTTTCTTATGTAAGTGGTAGCCATTGTTCCTGAATTGATCTGAGGCCATCAGCTAAGCAGCATAGTCATTGCATTCATAGTATAGGGGCTCATTTACGCTTGCTTCAACTTTAACACACATTAACTACTTGCCGACCGCAGATAGCTGAATGACGGCTGCACTGCGGCCGGCCAGTTCTGTGTGGGTGTCATATGACGTCCTCCCAGAACGCGCTCTCCTGCGCACCCCTGGGGGCGCGCACCCGGCGATCTCCATGATAGCTGTGTCCTACGGAGCTGCTCACATGATGTGGTAAAAGGCCAATCACAGCAGCCTTTTACCACGTGATCAGCCGTGTCCAATGGCACGCTGATCACCGGGAAATGCAATTGCCGGTTCTCGGCTGCACTGCACTCACACTGTCAGATCGCAAGGAAAGTACTGGCAAAAACCAGCAGTTGTTAGAGCAGGGATCGGCACCGATCTTCAGGGCACTGATGATCAGTGCCCTGATGATCGGTGCCCAGCAGTGCCACCCACAAGTTTCGCCCAGCAATAAGCCCACTAGCTCCGCCCACCTGTGCCCAGCAGTGCACCCACCTGTGCCACCCAGCAGTGTCACACGTGTGCCCAGAAGTGCCACCTACCTGTGCCCGGCAGTGCCACCTACCTGTGCCCACCAGTGCCCATCAGTGCAGCCCAGCAGTGCTGTCAGTCAGTGGCACCAGTCAGTGCCCAGCGGTTGTGCCAGTCAGTGCCCAGCAGTGATGCCAGTCAGTGCCACCTATCAGTGCTGTCTATCAGTACCCATCATCCGTGTCGCCTATCCGTGCCACCTCATTAGTGCCGTCGATCAGTGCTGCCTCATCAACGCACATCGGTGAAGGAGAAAAATTTACCTGTTTGAAAAATTTTATAATAGAAACAAAGAAACTTTTTTTTTTCAAATTTTTTGCAATTTTTTTGTTTATAGCGAAAAAAGTAAAGCGCCCAGCAGCGATTAAATACCACCAAAAGAAAGCTCTATTTGTGAGAAAAAAATGATAAAAATTTCATATGGGTACAATCTTGCATGACCACGCAATTGTCAATCAAAGTGCGACAGCGCTGAAAGCTGAAGATTGGCCTGGTAAAGAAGGGGGTATAAGTGCCCCGGTAGGCAAGTGGTTAAAGCACCTACTGTTTCAACATGCTTTTTTCATGCTTTGGTGCTGCTTTTAATGAAGCTTGGCCAATGTCCTGTGTTTGTTGATTTTCAATTTTGTTTTAAAAGGACCCCAGCTCAGTAGTAGCCCCACTCAGCAGATCCCCAACTCATTGGTACCCTCCTTCAGCAGATCCCCTGCTCCAGTAGTACCCCCAGCTCTGCTGATGCTACAGTCAGTAGTACCCCCAGCTTTGCTGATCCTCTCTCTCCAGTCCGTGCTCACCTTCTGCTATACACGCCATGTATGCCTTCTAGTTGCCCTGCTTTGGTCTGGACCCTGCTCACCTTCCTGCTGCTCCAGGCTGCACACCAGATGTGGCGTCTGCACCAGACACTTCCACAATATATACACATAAACTGGAAGTGACTGCTGATGACCTCTTTCTGGTTTGCTTGTTGGTTTCCCAGTGCATCCTGGGATACCTCATACCTGCAATACCTCCAAAGCAAAGCTAAAGCTGAATAAAAACCTCTGAAAAGCTGCAGTTGCTGTAAGCGAACTTTGTCATTGACTTCTGTGGAGGCTTTGGAGATGCCTGGAAGCCCCAAGAAAGCAACACTGAGTACATTTTTTCCAGGAAGCAAAGCAAAAGCAACGTGTAAACAGGACTGTATGCTTACCATTGTATTTAGTGACTTTGGCATTCAGCGCTTTAAAAAAGCATTTCCAATGCCAAGTGTAAATGAGCCCTAAATCTGTGGACATGATCAGTTTATGTACTACATGTTTGAAGCCTTTGGATGACTTTCTACCTCCTTTCCTTGTATTTAGCTTTCATCATTCTGTCAGTTCGCTGAACTCTGACACAGCCCTAGAGAACTATGACCCTGTTATCTTTTATATATACTATGATCTTTCATGTGTTTTTTTTTTTTTTCCTTGACTGTTGGTGATCCTGCCTCCATTGTTTGTAGGTCACTGACCTTGGGTGATGACGTTAAATATAAAACATAGCAATGTGTCAATGAAACACGTGTCTCATGTGAAGGGTTATGCATTCGTTACATTAACAATTATGTTTCCAATACACAATATTGTTTTTGCTCAATAATATAGCTATCAGAAAAACCCAAAAATAGTTCAGTATACTTAAAGAAGATCCATATTTGCCATGCAAATTTCTGCAGAGGCTTAATATGATATAAATATGATGCCAAGATGAAAATTCTTTGCTATAAATATGAAAACAATCTGAAGAATGGTGAATACCGCATATATGTTTATCTCCATTCTACTTTTTCCAGGGTCATTTGCAGAAGGCCACCAATGTTGTATATCAATCTCACCATGTGAGTAGAAACAAGAGAGGCCAAGTTGTTGGCACCAGAGGGGGTTTTCGAGGCTGCACCGTTTGGTTGACAGGTAAGATGGTTTTTTGTGTTCTACCATTAAATGCTTAAGAAATTGTAAATGGTTTCATAATTGATATAATGAAACCAATATACATGCAGATTTTAAATTTATAACCTAGTATGTTATGGTGCCTTGTTGCCCAACTTTGGTTTGATTGGAAGATGACTGCTACAGCCTATTTGACATTATTATTAGTTTGTTACAGGTACTTGTATAACGCCATCAATTTACACAGCGCTTTACACATATATTGTACATTCATATCAGTCCCTGCCCTCAAGGAAGTTACAATCTAAGGTCCCTAACTCACGTTCGTACATACTATTGCCAGTTAACCTACCAGCATGTCTTTTGAGTGTGGGAGGAAACCCACACAGGCAGGGAGAACATGCAAACTCCAAGTAGGTAGTGCCGTGGTTGGGATTTGAACCGATGACCCTAGTGGTGCTAGGTGGAAGTGCTAACCATTTAGCCACTGTGCTGCCTGCAGTGGAGGGTTGAATGTGCCTGCACAAGTCTACCATTTCATGATGTCTGTGGGCACAGCTTCTGTATGTGAGTGGCAAAAACATTTCTGTTTGGGCACTGGAGTGGGGCAGGACAGACATTGGCTTCACAGAGAGTAGATCATACTGATTCTGTTCACTAGGGTAGGAAATGACAGTGGTCAAGCAAGGTCCTCCAACCTGTCTGAACACATCATCCTGTATGATGTATGATACAGTCATAACACCTTCAAAAATTTGAGATCAATTACCTTGTCAGGATGTTGACAGTTGGATATTTCTGAGCACCTCCATGATCCTGAGTCAATGAAAGTACTAAAGCCAGTGGGTCAGGATAACAGCCAGGTAACTAGCATTTTCAGAAGGTAAAGGATCAGAGTACCTGTATTTCTATAATGATAGATTATATGGGCACCATGAGATTTTTCATGTCATTCCTTATTGCTCACTGTAGACTAGGCTGGTACTGAAATTTGGTACTAAAATAAAAGAATGTTTTGCGTTCATACCTGTCTACCATCATATGTCTTTGGGCAGCTTTAGCTCTCTATTAGCCTTGATACCTTGTGTACCTGATTGATACATACTACAGTGAAGGAAATAAGTATTTGATTCCCTGCTGATTTTGAATGTTTGCCTAGCCAGTCTCCAGACCTTAATCCGATTGAAAATCTGTGGAGGGAGCTGAAAGTTCGAGTTGCCAAACGTCAGCCACCAAACCTTAATGACTTGGAGAGGATTTGCCAAGAGGAGTAGGCCAAAATCCCTCCCGAGATGTTTGCAAACCTGGTGACCAACTACAGGAAACGTCTGACCTCTGTGATTGCCAACAACGGATTTGCCACCACGTACTAAGTCATGTTTTGTGAAGGGGATCAAATACTTATTTCCCTCATGAACATGCAAATCAGTGCATAATTTGTTAGACATGCATTTCTTTTGAATTTTTTGTTGCTATTCCTTCTCTGTGTTACAATACACCTACCATTTGATTTTTAGACCGATCATTCAAAATCAGCAGGGCATCAAATACTTATTTCCTTCACTGTACATAAAGCTGAACAGTTCCTTGTCGGTAATGCTGAATTCCTGGCTAATGTTCATTGTTAGAATTTTTTCCCCCTCCTATATCAGCTATTTCAGCTATCTCTCCCTCTCTCTCCCTCTCCTCCGGCACTTTCCCTTCCCCTCTGAAACATGCACACATCACCCCCATACTTAAAAAGCCCTCCCTGGACCCCAATGACCCGAACAACCTCAGACCCATCTCCCTGCTCCCATTTATATCTAAACTCCTTGAGCGCCTAGTCTACGCCCGCCTATGCTCTCACCTCAACGACAACAACCTCCTCGATCCCCTACAGTCCAGCTTCCGTCCCCTACACTCCACCGAAACTGCCTTACTCAAACTCTCCAACGACCTGCTAACCGCCAAAGCTAATGGCCACTATTCAGTGCTCCTACTCCTTGACCTCTCTGCGGCCTTTGACACAGTCGACCACCCCCTCCTCCTCAAAAAACTACACTCCCTCGGCCTCAGAGATTCTGCTCTCTCCTGGCTCTCATCCTACCTGTCACAACGCTCTTTCAGCGTTACCTATAATGCCACCACCTCCCTCTCACTCCCCCTCTCTGTTGGGGTCCCTCAAGGCTCTGTCCTCGGGCCCCTTCTCTTCTCCATCTACACCTCCTCCCTTGGCCGACTCATACACTCTCACGGCTTCAACTACCACCTCTATGCCGACGACACACAAATCTATCTCTCAACCCCCCACCTCACCCCCTCGGTCTCCGCCCGAATCACACACCTGTTGAGCGACATATCAGACTGGATGTCGCTCCACTTCCTTAAACTGAACCTCTCCAAAACCGAGTTTCTTGTCTTCCCTCCAGCCCGGACACCACCCCCCATTGACTTCTCCATCATGTCCAACAACGCCACCATCAAACCCGCCCCGCAGGCCAGAGTACTTGGTGTTATTTTGGACTCCAACCTATCCTTCCAGCCCCAAGTCCACTCTTTAACAAACTCGTGCAGACTCCACCTCCGCAACATCGCCAAAATCCGCACGTTCCTAACTCCAGAAACCACTAAACAGCTCATCCACTCCCTCATCATATCGCGACTCGACTACTGCAACTCCCTCCTCACTGGCCTGCCTCGCCGCTGGCTATCCCCGCTTCAGTCCATCCTGAATACGGCTGCCAGACTCATTCACCTTTCCAACCGCTCCGTTTCCGCCACCCCCCTCTGCCAATCCCTCCACTGGCTTCCGATTGCGCAACGGATCAAATTCAAAATCCTAACGCTGACATACAAAGCTGTCCACCATACTGCCCCGAACTACATCACTGACCTAATATCCAAGTACCGCCCAGCACGCACACTCCGCTCCTCACAAGACCTCCTTCTCTCTAGTTCCCTGGTCTCCTCCTCCCATGCCCGCCTCCAGGACTTCTCCAGGGTGTCACCCATCCTCTGGAACTCCCTGCCCCAACCCATCAGATTATCACCTACTCTCCTCTCCTTTAGGCGCACCCTGAAAACCCATCTCTTCAGGGAAGCCTACCCCGCCCCCTGCTAACTTGCCGACCTCCTCCACTCTTCCTACCACTCCATCCCCCACAGCTATCTCCTCCTGTGCCACCATCCCCTCCCTCCTAGATTGTAAGCTTGAAAGAGCAGGGCCCTCGATCCCCTCATGTTTTGCATTGTATTGGTATTGTTCTGTCACATGTTCTGTCCCCTTTGTAATGTACAGCGCTGAGCGAACTATTGGCGCTTTATAAATACTGTATAATAATAATAATAATAATAATAATTTTGTTATATTGGGTCAACGGTGGCCTCTCTTGACTCACTTCTTAAAGTATCCCTTCATGTTTTTTTTTTTTTCTTTGTCTTCTACAGCAAATAATGACATTTGTGACAATCTGATATTGTATAGGTAATCACAAAAAGCAGCATTTTCTGCAGGTGAAAGACTGTAACACTGTGTTTAAAAACTTTGCGACATGCAGGGAAAATAAAGCCAGAAGCATATTTCTGCAAAGAAAGTGCTATTGCAGTTAGGGGATGCTAGTTGTTGATTCCCAGGATAATCTGTGGGCTTTAATCTTTAATTTTGGCCTCTGTGCCTGATGTTTTGTCCAGTGCTCTTGATATGCTTTGGCTTTTGCAGGTTTGTCAGGAGCTGGCAAAACAACTCTGGGCTTTGCCCTTGAAGAATACTTAGTGACCCATGCCATTCCCTGCTATTCTCTTGATGGTGACAACATTCGTCATGGACTAAACAAGAACCTGGGCTTCTCCTCTGAAGATCGAGAAGAGAACATCCGCCGTATTGCTGAGGTTGCAAAGCTCTTTGCCGATGCGGGTCTGGTGTGCATTACCAGCTTCATCTCTCCTTATGCTAAGGTATTATTTTACATGGGGTCTACTTCAGTGCAGAACTGCCTCAGCTAACATTTCCATGTGCTTTTCGCAAATGTCTGTTTGTTGCCCATTACATATGATCAGATTGTTAATTTGGTTCTATAACATGCCCAAAATGATATCAGACATCAATTCAGCTACTATGGGTGATGGCACAGTTCTGTATAAATATAATTCTATTTCAACCTGCACTTAATAAGAGAAAGTTTGTTTGAATCCTGATTGATGGTCAAAACGGCACTTTCTCTTTCATTTGCAATATTACTATCATTTTATAGGATTCACTGTATACAATTTCCTTAATGCCTGTACTGACCATTTATGAAGACCACATCTGGAAATTCAAGTTGCCATGTTCATCCAATGGCTTCAGTACTTTCTGTGACCTGAATTCACTCTGACTTTACTGATCTGCAAGCTTGTTTTAGGCCAGAATTTAAGCCTGAGACAGCCAAACAACCAGCATTTTAAGGAGTTAGGCAATGCTAGCCTCCAAATGTCTTGGTATAGGTTTCCTTTAAACTTTATAAAGTGCTTCTCCATAGTATTTTGATGTAAAATTAGAAAGATCAATAGCCTCCTGTGTGCACTGTTTTCTAGTCTTCCTTATCATTACAGATACACTAATTGAACCAAAGATCCCAGTGTTGCAGGTTCTAAACACTTAAAAGCCAATATTGAATTTTGTACCTTTCATGTCTTTAGTGTTCCTTTAAGAGAAAAACGGTTTATTTTTCTCAGCGTCCATTCTTAGAAGTCTAAGAGCTCAGTTCTTTTGGCCTCATAGGATCGGCTGGAGGCTCGCAAAGTACAGGAAACTGCTGGGTTGCCATTTTTCGAGGTCTTTGTGGATGCTCCTTTAGATATCTGTGAAAGCAGAGATGTGAAGGGTTTATACAAGAAGGCAAGAGCTGGAGAAATCAAAGGTGGGTTAGAAAAGAAATGTTTTATTGTGTATTTAAATTCTTATATTTGCTCCTTCCTTAAAGTGGAACTAAGCCCATTGATTTACTAGTTCCCCAAAACCGTTACAGTACATTCCAAGCATGCCCTGAATGATAACTGTCACATTTGTTTGTATTCTCAACCAAACTGTCAAGCCATCAAGTATCTGGTCAAATGTGCAGCACCATGACAACTGCAGATCACAGAGGCTAAGGCTTCTTTGATAAGGATCCTAGAAAAAACACAACAAAAACGCATATATGGCTTAACACGTTTTTGCTACTTTTTTTTACAGGAAACATGACTCAGAAACACTTTCCACTGTCCATGTTTTCCATTGATTTCAGTGGGGAGGTGTTGTGTTTTTTTTTTTTTTTTTTAACCAAATCTGTACCAAAAATGTGAGAAGCGGGATTTTAAAAAAAATGCACCTGACCCGCAACGGAGTTCCATGGGAATATATGGTCACACGTTTCTCTTCCGCTTTTCTTAAATGCAAATGTGGAAGGAAAACGGATCAGTGTGAAAGCAGCCTAAGATGATGGCAGCTTCCTAAGCTGTAAAGGATAACCAGATTTAATTTCTCTTTAATACGACTCCTCTTTTCCTGCTCATCTAAGGTTACCAATGGGTAGGCAGACCTATGTTTTCAAAGGGGAAATAAACCCACCAATCTAACTGTTTTCCAAAACAATTGCATTCAAGGCAAGCACAGCTACTGTTACAGTACTAACTGAGACCAAGATGGCAGCTTCCTGGCTGTAAAGCATTGGGGGGTTTAGTTCCACTTTAAGAGCACTTGCTGCCTGAGGTTCTCATAAATTCTACATTCATGTTAGAGATGCTAAGATAAGCCAGATGCATTACTTGCTGTTGTTAAGCTATTTATGGGCAGTCTTAAGCTGGGCGAAGATGAAGCGAATTTCTTTCCTGCAACCAGTCAGTGTTGATGGGGGGGGGAATTCCTCCCACGGAGCTATTGTGTTCTCCCAGCGCGGGGGTGGGGGGATCAGTCCCCCTTGGGAGAACACAGTGATTACTGCTAGCGGCTATAGTAGGCGCTGGCAATAATCCCATGTAAAATCTGACAGGCTTGTTTGTACCCAAGTTGATCGATCAATCAATCAACTTTGGTACATTCATCCTGCCCATACATAGTTAGAATCTCGGCTGGTCCCTGCCAAAATGGTCGATATTCGAACCGTCTATGGCCGGCCTTACCCCTTACCTAATGACAGTAATTAGTTTACTTGTTTGCTAATTTTAAAAAAGATCCAGCTCTGTTATCCACCTAGTGCTCTTTAATTTTTTTACACTCTTGTCACCACCTACAAAAACTTTACAATGTTTTACCATGTGTGATACTTCATTATTGAACAGGATTCACTACCTTCTAAAGCTGAACTCCGGGTTTTTTTTTACTTTAAATAGTATGCTTGAGCCAAGCTGCCTAAACAAAAAAGTTCCTTTATTAATGTGCCAGTTTGGTCCAAACAAACTATTCAAAGTAACAATAAGTTAGATTTTAAAGGATCTACCTGCCAAGTTTGAGTTGTCTTTTGTTATCTACAAAATGTTCTTTAACGGCTCTATATTTCTGTGGCTTTATTAGAGTTTTCTCAGGACTGTGTTACAGATGGTGAATGCTATGAAATACTATGGCCTGTATATTATTAATAAATAGATATTTATCATTTTTCTGTGGATGTCTATTGCTGTCTTTTGTACAGTGTCATCTTCTCAAAACCAACAACTAACCATTCTTTTTTTTAATGGTAGGTTTCACTGGAATTGACTCTGAATATGAGAAACCAGAAGCTCCAGAACTGGTGTTAAAGACCAACCTAAACACTGTAAATGAATGTATCCAGCAGATTGTGGAGCTTTTACAAGAGGGGGTAAGATAGAACTGAAAGGCAGCAGTGAAATATTGAACAGATAAACTGGCATTCTGTGCTCATCATCTTCATTGTCTGTGGGGGTCAGGGGCGGACTGACCATTTGGAAACTCGGGCACTGCCTGAGGGCCCGGGGTCAGTAGGGGGCCCCATGAGATGCCCCTGGTACCTTTTTTTCATAGGCTTTTTTGAGTTTGGGCAAGGACACAGGGGCCCCATGATCCCCTATTGCCCGGGGGCCCCATGAGTTGTCAGTCCGCCCCTGGTGGGTGTAGCTGCTTCCTGGACTCTCCATTACCTGCCTTGAAAGCTACTGCATTATCTTTATATGATTACTTATTAAGCACTGGACAAGTGCACAGTAATAATACACAATACTTCTGTTCTGTACAGGCTATTGTCCCATCATCGGCTACAAAGGACGTCCATGAATTATTTGTGCCTGAGAACAGACTGGATGAAGCCCGTGAAGAAGCTGGGAACTTGCCTTCAGTTCAGATCACTAAGGTAACAAACTTTCAGCAGCTCCCTGCAAGTCTTGGACTTTCAGTGTCTATACCGGAGTGATGCCTGACGTTTTTTAGAGCCAGCGGTCGGCTTGTAATAGGAATCAGAGCTGCTTTTCAGCCACTAGATTGCTATTACAAGCAGCAGGAGGGGATGTCCCCCCTCCTCCTGCCATCTTCCGCCACTCTCTCGGGCTCTCCCATCCCACCAGGAGACCCGTGACACCAGCAGGTGCAGGCGCTGGCTGGCTGAACAGCCGACCAAAGCCGGGATTGGCTTTAATCGGTTCTCCATTATAGTAAACTGGAAGCGATGACCTGACATCGCTTACATTTTACTTGGAAGTAAACCGCGCCATTTTTAAAAAATGATAGCATTCAGAAACGCTGATCTTGGTGTTTTTGAATGCTTTTAAGTGCAGAGGAGGGATTTGGGGTCTTATCTCTCTCTAAAGAGTACCTGGTTACGTGACTATTGCTGTCACCAGCATGTTTGCAATCCTGGTGACAGCAAAAACCGTGAACAAAAAACAGATTAATATAAAAAAGAAAATGAAAGCACCCCTGTCCTCCCGTGCTCGCCCGGATCGGATGGCAGTCAGGTGTAAATGGACAAGTGGTCCGTTTACAGGGAGCCCGAACATGGCGGCCGAAGAGAGCGTAAGGCACTAGCACTCTGCTAGGCTCCGCTTTCCATCCTTCCCAGGGACCCTCGGAAATAAAAAAAATGAAGGGGCAGACTCACCGGAGTTAGGTGGGCCGAGCAGGAGAGGCCGGAGAGCAGGGGAGCTGAGTGGCCCGTGAAGAGAGGCAGGAGCCGGGTCAGCCGGGAGACGAGGAGACGCGGCGGGATCATGTGACAAGCCGCAGAGGATCTCTGGGAGGAGGTGAGACCGGCCGGCATCCCGAGCAGAGAGGGAAGTGCCGGCTCACTCCTGGCCTCGTTCCCCGGCGTGCAGACTGGCCCTGGACCCTGGAAAACTGTGAGAAGCAGCCTGTAGCCTTGTGATGACCTCCAGGTGACCGAGAGACCAAAGGAGACCCGGAGGAATCCCCCTGGGACTGAGAAAGGCCCTCTACCCGACGACCAGAGCCTCTTACAAGTAAAGAGACGGGTGAGTGTGAGCGGCTGGGGCTTTTTACATACTGGAACATTGTGTGTGTACTATAATCTCCTGTGGCAGAGGGGAGAAAAAAAAAGGTGAAAGAGAGGAGGGGGGATTCCCAAGGGTCAAGAAGAGGTGGAGAAGAGAAGAGGAATAAGGAGACACAGAAAAGTAAAATAAAAGGAAAAATAGCAAGGCAAGGCTGGGTTAACAAGCCATAGACATTTGACTTACATTTGTATAAGGGGTCATAGAAGAAAACAAGACCCATAGAGGACATGAAGAATAAAGGAATTAAAGGAGCAGGACTCAAAGGGTCTCAAACGGGAACGATTAAGAAATATACTACTCAAGGAAATAGTACTCCAGAAAGGCCCCAAGATACTAGTGAAAAGGGTGAAATGGAAATCAGTCTGGGAAGTAACCCTAGATTATCACTGGACATGAATAGCAGCTGTAGTCAACAAACGGTGGAAAGGCTGGAGAAAAACGAACCTGAGGGTGAACTACATGTACCAAATAAAAAAGAGATGACCGAAATGTTTCAAAGTCTGGAGAAAATGATAAAGCAAGAAATGACATCTATTCGGAATGATTTGGGGCACCTGTTGCTGAGAGTGGAGGAAACAGAGGAGAAAGTTAAAAATCAGGCCCAAACCATTGTTAAACTAGAAAGGAAGATAATAAATATGGACTTTATTCAGAAAAAACTTCTTTATAGGATGGAGGTTCAAGAGAATAAAGAAAGAAGGAGTAATCTTAGGGTACGAGGAATCCCAGAATCTGTAAAAGGGGAATCACTGTATGAACTAGTTAGTAAAATTCTAAACTCCATAATGGATAGAGCGGAATCAGAAGTGATTAATCTGGATGGAGTGTTCAGAACAGGAAAGTTCAAACAGACCCTGGGGAAGGAGAGACCGAGGGATACAGTTGTTCAATTTCAAAAATCTGGGGACAAAGATAAGATTTGGAGGAAGAGTAAAGGAAGATCAATAATTAAATATAGAGATTTAGATATCCAAATCTATGCGGACTTAACATCAGAGACCCTATGGAGAAGAAGATCCTTGAGACCTTTATTGGAACAAATGAGAAAGCAGAAGGTGCAGTATAGATGGGGAACCCCAGAATGCCTAATTGGATGGAGAAAAGGAGTCACAGCCTATCTGAGATTTCCAGAGGAACTGAGAGTCTTTTGTGAGAGATTGGACTTGCAAAGAATGGAAATAGAAGGATGGGAAGAAGAAAAAGGAGAATTAGAAGATATAAGAAAAGAGGACTGGCTGCGGGTTAGGGGAAGAAGAGGGGGCGGTTTGGGGCGGGGGAGAGAGGGAGGGGAGAAATAGAGACTCGATTTTTTTTTTTTCTCTCTCCCTTCCGCGCTCCTCATTTCCCACCCACCCCCTTCTGAAAATAGGGTATTTCTTCTGGACTGATTTCATCTTTTTTTTTTTCTTTCTGAGTCAAATTTTTAGAGAGAGGTAAACTGGGGAGGATGGAGGAGAGGTGAGCCGCCCATGGGCGGAGGTCAACCCCAAAGTCTTAAATCAAGGGTGGGAATGATCCCACAAATGATTAGTAGGCACTTTACAAGCCTAAAAAGGGATGGGGGGAAGGGGGGGAGGGAGGGGACGAGAGTTGGGTGGGAGGGAGGGAGGGGAGGAGGTATTGGGTCAATACTCTGCATGACAGAAGGGATAAAGAGGAAGAGGCAATCTGGAAGAGAGATGGAGTTAATTGGGAATGATGGAAGAAATACAGTTTATAACCTATAATGTGAACGGGTTGAGTTGTCCAGGGAAGAGATTTAGGTTGTTTAATGAGTTACATCATAGGGCTACGTCAGTGGTATTTTTACAGGAGACGCATTTTGAGATAGAGGCAAACGTGAAATTGAAATCCAAACACTACCCAACATGGTACTATGCAGATTCTCCAATTAAAAGAGCAAAAGGGGTTGCAATAGGTTTTGCAAAGAATATGAGGTTTGAGCTGGAGGATAGAAGAACCGACCCAGAGGGGAGGTTTTTATTCTTAAAAGGTAGACTCCAGGGGATTGAGTGTACTTTAGCCAATATATACTGCCCTAATAAAAACCCGGAGATGTATATGAAGGGTCTGCTGAAAAAATTAATGGAATTTAAAAAAGGGCGCCTGATAGTAGCTGGAGACCTAAATTTCTGTATGGACCCACAAAAGGATAATACCTCTTCCGTGCAAAGAGAGGGGAGTAGGTCTCTGAGAGCTCTGAAAAAAGTGATGCATGGATATCAACTAGTGGACACTTGGAGAATAAAGCATATGAAAGACAGAGACTATACCTTCTTCTCTAATGCACATGAGATATACTCGAGATTAGATTACATCTTAATAGACCATCAACTTATAGATCATCTGGTTAAAATTGATATAGAGACAAGGACGTTCTCGGACCATGCTCCGGTTGTAATGAAAATGGGATGGGGAAGAAGGTGGACGGGAGGATTAGGGTGGAGGTTAAATGAGGGTCTTCTTCTGGATGAGGATGTAGTTCAGAAAATCGAGAAAGAGATTAAAGTATACTTTAAGGAGAATGAAACAGAGGACGTATCGATAGCTACAGTCTGGGAAAGTCATAAGGTATTCATAAGAGGAATCTTGATTGCGGCGGGAGCAAAGAAGAAAAAGGAAAGAAGAGAGGGTCAGTGGGCTCTTAAAAGAAATATTGGACTTGGAGCAGATCCATAAGAAGAAAATAACAAAAGATACGAGACAGAGGTTATCGGATAAAAAAGATGAGCTAGAGAGGTTGATGGATGAGGAGAAGAGAAGAGTATACAACAGGGTTTTGAACGAGAGATATAGATGGGGGGACAGACCAGGAAGATATCTAATGAGAGCTTTGAATAAAAAGAAAAATAGGAACTATATAGAAAAGATAAAAAGTTCAAAGGGGGAGTTGGTCCACTCAAATAAAGAGATTATTAAAGTGTTTACGGAGTATTACAAAAAGTTATATAATATTAGCCCCCAAGGCCCCCTAAAAGAAGCCCAAGAGGGAATTAATGAAAAAAAGATGACATACTTAAAAAATGCGGGATTACCAAAACTAAGTGAAGCACAGTTGAACTCCCTAGACGCAGAAATCTCCCAGGAAGAAATTAAAATAGCATTAAGAAGCACAGGGGGGGGGGGAAAGCCCAGGCCCGGATGGATATACAGTTAAGTACTATAAGAAATTTAGTGAAGTACTGCTACCCAAGTTGGAGAAATATATGAATGCTCTGGGAGGTGGGATGGAAGTGAGGAGAGAATCCCTACAGGCCCATGTAGTACTTATTCACAAGGAGGGAAAAGATCCATCTCAGTGCTCCAGCTATAGACCTATCTCATTATTGAACACAGACACTAAACTGTATGCAAAGGTGTTAGCAAACAGGTTGAGGGATCTGATGCCTGAATGGATTCATGGAGACCAGGTGGGCTTTATACCAGGGAGAGAAGGTAGAGATAACGGCTTGAGAACCCTGATGCTTATTCAGAAAAGTAGAAAGGGGAAAGCCCCGGTGGTGCTCTTGTCAATTGATGCAGAAAAGGCATTTGATAGAGTGGACTGGGGCTTTATGATGGACAACTTAAAAGTGCTGGGAATAGGTGAGAGAATGCGAGAGTGGATAAGTAAATTATATAGGGAGCCTACTGCAATCATCACGGTAAATGGGGAGAGATCAGAACTCATCGGAATGTCTAATGGTACAAGACAGGGCTGTCCACTGTCCCCTCTGCTATATGTATTGTCACTCGAACCTCTTTTGTCAATAATAAGAAATAGTGGATCGGTAAAGGGAATTCAGATAGAATCCATAGAACATAGAGTAGCGGCCTTTGCGGACGACTTATTGTTCTATGTGGGGAATCCCCGAATAACTCTCCCAAATATAATGAAGATTCTGAAGGAGTATGGTGAACTATCAAATTTAAAAATTAATCCAACGAAAACAGAGATCCTGAATATTAATATACCAAAGAATGAAAAAGAAAAACTACAAAAAGAATTCCCCTTTATATGGAGAGAAAAAGAGATAAAATACCTAGGAATAAAACTCACTGCCTCATCTAAGCATTTGTATAGATTAAATTATATCTCTTTAATAAATGAGATCAGGGAAGACTTAAAAAGACTAGAAGGAGGAAATCCATCCTGGATAGGACGTATAAACCTAGTCAAAATGGTAATTATGCCTAAAATACTGTATAGATTTCAAATGGTACCAATTAAAATTCCAGAAGCCTTCTTTAAGATAATGAAAAAAATGTTAACAAGATATATTTGGAAGAATAAAAAACCTAGAATAGCATATGAAACATTGGGTAGGACTAAAGAGAAAGGGGGATTGGGCCTACCAGATGTCAAGAGATACTATAAAGCAGTGGTTTTAGCAAGAATATATGACTGGACATTTAACCATAAGGGGAAAAGCTGGGTAACAATTGAAAATGATCTTAGTGGCAATAGATTGAGTCAGATAGTATGGGTTCCACCACAGTTCAGGGGAATTAAAGAAAGCACAAGTATCTACACTTTAAATGTCTTTAGGGTATGGGACAATTTACACAAAAACATGAAATGGGAATTTAACTCTATATTAATGCCTCTCACAAATACTGAGTACTTCCCCCCGGGACAGGATAAGATATCAGGGAGATGGTTTAGAAAGAAGGATACCCAATTGAGAGATGTTTTGGTGGAGGGAGAATTGAGATCACTTAAAGAGTTAATAGAGAAGAAGGGAGATATTTTTATTAGAATAGATGAGTGAAAATATCATCAATTGAAAAGTTTTATTGGAAACCTACCGAAACCCCTGAGAATAAAACGGGAGTGGAATATGTTTGAAAGGTTGTTAGAGACACGAAGGGATGGGAAGCACAGTATCTCAAAAGTGTATAGAATACTCACAGAATTAGACACAAACACAAAGTTAATTTTTATGACAAAATGGGAAAGGGATATGGGAGTTGGGTTTGATGAAGATAGACAGAGAAAGATGTTTAGATTGATACACGATAATGTTAGTATGAGAGAGGTTGAGGTTAATTATAAGTGTGTGACACGATGGCATATTACACCGAGTGTAGAGCACAAGATGAATGGGGAAAACTCAAATATGTGTTGGAGAGGATGTGGAGAGATAGGCACGGTGTTTCACATATGGTGGGAATGTCCAAAAATCCAGGCTTTTTGGAAGATAATAGTTAAATTAATTGAAGAAATAACTGGAATTGACATAGGGTTAGACCCAACAACGTGCCTCCTACACAATGTGGAGACATCTGTAAATAAATATAAAGATTCAGGTATTTGGTACTTCTTGAATGCGGCGAAAGGGTTGATACCCAAGTTTTGGCGGAAAGCTGAGGTACCGAAGGAGGTAGACTGGATTAATAGAATAAACCAGATAGGTAGAATGGAAAGATCATACCATATGCAAGAAGATAGGATGAGAGTTTATTCCAAGAGATGGGAAAAGTGGGAAAGAGCAGGATTGAAAGAGAAATATAGGAAGATATGAACTAGGATGTTAGCAAAAAAATTAATAAGCCTCAAGAGATTAGAAAGGGCTAGAGTCTGCAGAGGGGGAGGAGGGGCGGGAGGGGGGGGTAGTGGGACGGGAGGGAAAAGAGTTTTTAGTAAGGGAAAGGTAGAAAGGTTATATAATTGTCTATTTGTATGAGAATTATTTCCCTTTTTGGGTTTTTGTATTAATATGAAAAATTTAATAAATATTTAAATTTAAAAAAAATAAAAAAAAAAGTGGTCCGTTTACATCCGACCGCCCATAGAGGAGAGGGGCTGTCTCTGTGTCCCCTCTGCATAAAGGAACAGACACGGATCAGCCATCTGCCTGCTCAGCCAGGATCAGTGGACAGGTTCCCTGCTGAGCAAGCGGACTCTAAGGGAGCCCACCCTGTGTGGAAGGGGCCTAAGACTTTTCCTAAGAATTTTTGTTTGAAATGTTATCCATTTATGGCCAGAATAAGGCTACTTAAGAGGTAAATAAAAATGTATCTATAGCGGAAACTTTTTTTTTTAGTCCTTGATAAAGTAGAGAGGCATTAAAACCCCTGCCAGTTTTTTCTGGTGTCATCTCCTGTCACTTAGAAGAAAAGAAGGTACAGGAGAGCTCTCAGTGAAGTGAGTTCCCCTCTTATACAGATGTTCCTGAAACGGGTGTCCCCGTTTGAAGATTTCCTCTCACCTCTTGTTCTGGGGACAACTCTAAAATTTTGGATTTCCCCTCACACTCTTCTTTCTCTGTCACCAATACAAATAAAAGTTTGAATCTTTGCTCAGTGGGGACACAGGCAGCAATGACATTTTGATAGAAAATGTAACCCTTCCCTACTGTATCCAAAACTAAAAAAAGGTTTTTCCTGGATATACACATTAAAGCAGAACTTTACCCATAACAGCTTGACAAAAAAAATGTTCTTTAGCAAGGAACATACATTCCACAATAATTATTCTGCTACCAAAATTCGTGTGTGCTGTAAATTGCCTCCAGCATTGCTCCTGTTTCTTCTTGCTGGAGGCTGCCATTATGCTGAAATCCAAAGCCCCTGAGTAGCAGCAAATTGTAAAGCAGAACTAAACCCATCAATTTAACAGTTACAAAGAACAGTTACATTAATGGAATGCCGGGATTGCTGTCACGTTTGCTTTGTCCTCAACTAAACTGCCAAACCATCAAATGGCTGGTGTCATAACTGATCACATGTGCAACACAATGGCAGTTGTGTCCTCCTTGGCTGTAAAGGATAGGAGGGTTTCATTATTCTATTCACTTGCCCGCCGCCTCTTAGCAGATGTACAGGGCGGCTTTGCTGGGCAAAATCACGTAAATATGTAATTTTGTATTTCCGGGTAGGGGCTGCTCTACCTACGCTGCTATTGGCTCCTGAGGATGTCAATCACCAGCTGGAACTCTGTGATCGTCAGCAAAGCTGAGAGGGGAGAGACCTGTGTGTAAACAACACAGATCTCTCTCATGTCAGCAAGGACATGCTGCTTTCTATCTCTCTGCACAGCAGAGAGGTAGAAAGCAGCACGTCTGCTTAGTAAAACACAACACAGTACACAATAAAATAACTACCTAACACACAGTTAACCCTTTGATTGCCCCAGATGTTGCCCCTTTCCTGCCCAGTGTAATCAGTACAGTTTCAGTGCTTTTTATTAGCACTGATCACTGTATTAGTGTCATTGGAGATGTCAGTGGCAGTTAGTCAGTTCCCACCCAGTGTTAGAATGCCCCCTAGTCCCGCTAGAAGTCACTGATTGCCGCCATTACTAGTATATAAATGAAAATTCTAGTGTGTGTGTGTGTGTGTGTGTGTGTGTGTGTGTGTGTGTGTGTGTATATGTGTATATATATTATGTATGTATATATAATATAATATATACCACCATTTTTAGACGCTATAACATTCACATAAACCAATTAATATACACTTATTGGGATTTTTTTTATCAAAGACGTAGCAGAATACACTTTGGCCTAAATATGTGATGAAATTTTATTTTTTTTATTGGATATGTTTATAGCAAAAAGTCAAAAATATTATGGTGTTTTTTGTTTGTTTTTCTAAATTGTCAGTCTTTTTTTTGTTTATAGCACAAAAAATAAAAAACACTGAGGTGATTAAATACCACCAAAAGAAAGCTGTTATTGTGGGAAAAAAATGACATACATTTCATTTATGTGCAGTGTTGCACAAATGCGCAATTGTCAGTTAAAGTAACGCAGTGCTGTATTGCAAAAAATGGCCTGGTCAGGTAGGGGGGTAAATCTTCTGGAGGGCGAGTGGTTAAGGCTGTCAGCAGACCGGCATCTACAAATTCAGCAGTGCCTAAAAACGGAGAGCAACTGAGCATGTGCAGAGCAGGGTGAGAGAGTGTATTACTGGATTTTAAACAGTATAGACACTTATTTTTAATTTTTACATAGCTATACCTGCAAAAGGGGCCAACCTGAAATGATCCAGCAGGATTTAATTTTCTGACTAAAGTTCCACTTGAAGATGTGTAGCCAAGTATATGCCAGTTATTTACCATAAGGCACTACTTGGGCTATGTCTGAATTGGCAGGTAGACATTAAAACACTGGGCATATTATAAATTAGGTTTAGTAACCATAGATGGGATATGAACAATTGAGCAGATGATCAAGAAATGTTCGTACCTAAGCCATAACCCTTTTTTTCATTTTGAGTAAAACAAAATTGTATTCCTTTCTACAGCTGGACCTCCAGTGGGTGCAGATTCTGAGTGAAGGCTGGGCCACACCACTAAGGGGTTTTATGCGCGAAAGAGAATACCTGCAAGTCATGCATTTCAACACCCTTCTGGATGGTACAGTCTGATTTTTTTTTTCTTATATATTTTTTTTTTTTTATTCTTAATATGTGTACGCAATTATGTGATGCACTTTGTTCAAATTCCTTTCAGATATCAAAGTAGGCCTTTCTTGTTATGATACCTTTGAAGTGGGAAACCTTAATGTTATGGGAATGATTTCAATAATATGATGTATTTTATGGGTCTTTGACACAAGCAACATCCCCACAGTGAAACATTTTTCAGTGGGTGATGGGCAGCTGGAAGACAATATGTCACCTCCTAACTGCCTGTATTAATTCTGAAAAACCCCACACCACCAAGCAGCAAGCATGTGCATTTCACGTGGTTGCAGGGCCGTTGCAGTGCAACCCCATTGACTTGAATGGGTCATGTTTGTCAGCTGTACAGCCTGCCAATTGTGACAGAGGCTCAACTGCCTGGTTTTTTTTTTTCCCCCCCAGCCGCTCATTGAACAAGGCCTTGAAATAGAAATTATTAAATACAAAAACTTGGAGAGTGTACGATGAGCTCTACGGAATTCGCAGGCGGCCAGTAATGAACAGGGTCCTAGTGCTGCCTGGCCCATCCATTGCTGATCACCAGAGACCAACGTGTTTT